>NC_135803.1:92009935-92226249 GCF_964213995.1 Mustelus asterias | reverse complement strand
CTTTCTCTCTCTCCCATTCTCATTCTTTCTCTCTCTCCCCCATTCTCATTCTTTCTCTCTCTCCCATTCTCATTCTTTCTCTCTCTCCCATTCTCATTCTTTCTCTCTCTCCCATTCTCATTCTTTCTCTCTCTCCCATTCTCATTCTTTCTCTCTCTCCCATTCTCATTCTTTCTCTCTCTCTCTGCTCTCCAGTGCCGCCGCTCTCTCTCTGTGCTCCCATTCGTTCTCTCTTGCACTCTACTCTCCCATTCATTTTCTCCCTTTCGGCACTTCCATTTGTTCATTTTCTCTCTCGCTGCTATCTTGTTTGTTCCCTATCTTGCTGCTGTCCCATTTTTTCTCCCCCCACTCTCTGCACTCTCTATCGTTCTCGTTCCCTACACTCCCATTCTTTCTCTTTTCCCGCTCTCTACTCTCATGTTCCTTCTCTCTCTCATTGCTCTCCCATTTGTTCTCTCTCTCCACTCTCTTATTTCTTTCCTCACTCTATGATCTCTATTGTTCACTTTCACTTATGCTGTCAAGTGTTCACATTGTCTCATGCTTTCCATCATTTCATGTTGTTTCTGTTATTTCCTTCCTCTTGTGCTCTCACACATTCCCTTTCTCTATACGTGTTGAGTTCTCATTATTACTTTCCTTCATCACTCTCAATCATTGCCTTCCTCTCACATTTTTACTAATTCTCTCTTTCTTATTTTTGATCATACCCAGTTGGCCTGTGCTCTAACTTACTACATTTTACATTCCCATTCACACCTTCTCCTTTCCCTCGATGCTGATACTTTCCTTTCTTGTGTCATTTTCCCCTCCTTCCCTTCTTCCTACCTTTTCTCTTCACCTTTGCTCCTTTCTTTACCATCCTCCTTCGACTCTCATTTTAACATGTTTCCCTTTTATTCTTTCCTTCTCAACTTCCTCTATTGTCTCACTCAACTCTTCCCTCTTTCTAAAAATGATTTCATGGATGCTTGTGTTACTGGCAAAACCAGCATTTATTCCCTAATTGCCCTTGAGAAGGTGGTGGTGAGCTGTCTTCTCGAACCTCTGCAGTTCATGAGGTGTAGATACACCCGCAGTGCTGTTAGGAATGGAATCGCAGGAATTTGATCTAGTGGTCCAGTCTCTCTCTGATCCTGTTCCTGCTTTCCTCTTTTGTTTGTGTCCTCTATCTGTTTCCTTCCTGTTTACTCTCTCTCTCCTGATCTCTCCTTGTTCTCTCACTTATTCCTTTTCTTCTAAGACCTCTCTTGCGCTCCCTAGTGTTCCTCTTATCCTGGCCTTTCTTTCACCTGATGGTGCCTCTTCATTTTATCCCATCCCTTTTCATTTTCTACTTTTCATTTATTAGCTCTTTTGAAATGAGTTGTTCCATTTCTCATTTGCTTCTTCCTGTTGAGAATATTCAGTTCATTTTATTGCTGTGTTTTCCTGTTGTATGATAATAATGGTAACAGCCCATATAATTGAGAGAATGTCATAAAAGTGCTCAGGTAGCTAGGTTTCAGACTGTAATAGGGAGATAATGAAACCATACTGTTATCACCGTCACCTGGAAAACCCCTGGACCGTCAGCTCAGACCACTAAACAGGTTGAATATTGATAGAATTACTGGCCCAGGATTTCATGCATACATGCCCACTCAGTTAAATAATTAGATTGATAACTGACCAGTAATGTGCTTCCTCACATGCTAAAAGCTTCAAGAGCATTAACAAGGAAGAAACATTAAAGGAAAATCTGAATTTTAGGGGAAGAATATAAAAACTGAAATCAATGATGAATCCACATAAAACATTAGTAAGCCCACAGCTGACAGTGTGCAGTTGGACTGCACACTGTCAGATCACTGGTAAGGCAACATACAGGCTGCAGCATAGATTCACTAGGACACTGCCTGATGTGAGGAAATATAGATACAAGGCAAGATAAATAACCCTCTCAGCGGGCGGCAGGCAGCTAGTGGTGGGGATGAGAGGGTAAACACTAAAAATTGCAAAATACAACCCCAACGAGCACCTACCATCCTGTCACCATCTCTATGATGGTGAATAGCAAGATGCACGAATGCCCTGCTTTGGAGAGGCATTTGAAAGTCAGGCTACCAACTGTAATTGGGAGCCTTATTTATATTTAACAGTTGCTGGGTGGGTTTTTGCAAGGCCCAGTGAGAGAGTGAGGGGAGGGGGGGGGGGGGGGGGGGGGGGGGGAAGCTGGGGCTACCAGCTTGCAAGTTAGTGCTATTTAGGTTAGCACTTGTGCAGGAATACCCACCTCATCAGGTGCCCTGTCGATAGTGGCTGGTCTGTAGGCCATACCACATTTCTTGACTTTCCCAATGTGGTTGACTCTTAACTGCCCCCTCTGAAATGGCTTAACGAGTCACTCAGTTCAAGGACAATTCGGGTTGGGCAACAAATGCTGACCTTGTCAACGACACCCACATCCCATGAAAGAATAAAAAATTCAGCCTGAAAATAATGTGACACCAAAAATCCACTTCCCACTGAAAACAGTGAGATACAATCACACTAACGACCAGAGATTCATGGTGCATTTAGCTTCAATGCCACTAATTTGTTTTCACAGAAGGATAGATTTGGGGTTAATAGGTGACGGGTGGCACGGTGGCACAGTAGTTAGCACTGCTGCCTCACAGCATCAGGGACCCTGGTTTGATTCCCGGCTTCGGTCACTGTCTGTGTGGAGTTTGCATGTTCTCCTCGTGTCTGCGTGGGTTCCCTCCGTCCAGTTTCCTCCCACAGTCCAAAGATGTGCGGGTTAGGTGAATTGGCCATGCTAAATTCTCTCTCAGTGTACCCAAACAGGTGCCGGAGTGTGGCGACTCGGGAATTTTTACAGTAACTTAATTGCAGTGTTAATGTAAGCCTACTTGTGACTAATAAATAAACTTTTATTTAGAGCTGCAGACAGCAAAAAATCCTGGAGCTCCACATAACCCTTGCCATCCATGAGTTTATTGGAGATGAATGTATAAGCATCACGGCCTTGATGGAGCTATGGCTGAGACATGTCATATTTCCACTCACTGAAGCTTCCTCACCTGACCATTCCTTCGACCACTGCCCTGCTCAAACTATCATGGCAATAGTGTAGCCCTCATGACCAAATCAGATCTTAGTCTGTCCTCCTACTCCCCTTACCTCCCTTGAGTATCTCACTTTGGACCAACACTCACACCTCTCAATTAATTATTTTTCTTTATTGTCCACACAAGTACCTCACTGAGATAGTTTCACTGATTTCCTCCTTGTCTTTGCACTTAGCAACTTCTTATCCTCAGTAATTTAAAACTCCATCTCATCTCTTCTTGCTCTCTCACTTCTGAGATCAGTGCCTTTGAACCCTTTCCAAAATCATGAATCTCCATATAACCATGCTACTCAGGTTTACCCCGTCCCTTCGAGCTCACCATCTCCATGTGAGGTCTTTTATCCTCAAAGGTTGAAACTAGCTGTTCAGCTGCTCCTGCTCCTTACTTGTGTCCCATTAGCCCACCAACTCAAATCTCCCTCAATGTTGCTCGCTTCCCCAGCCGTAAACTCAAATCGTTCTCTAGGTTCTAACCTGCTTCTTGCCATATTCTCCAAGTTTATCTTGTTCATAAGACCCATCTTCTGTTCCCTCAACCCTCCTTCCACCAAACTGCTGACCACCCAATATCTGTTCCTGACCTCCATGTTTACTGATGCTGTTAATAGTTCTCTCTTCACAGGTACTCTTCCCTTCCCCCTCAAATCCTCTGGGATCACCCCTTCCTCCAAAAATGTAAACTTGATCTCACCAACCTTGCAGACTCTATCTCCAACCTTCCTTTCCTCACCAAAATCATTGAACATGTTGCTGCCTAC
Organism: Mustelus asterias; assembly: GCF_964213995.1. NCBI lineage: Eukaryota > Metazoa > Chordata > Chondrichthyes > Carcharhiniformes > Triakidae > Mustelus > Mustelus asterias. The sequence continues at coordinate 92,222,373 of NC_135803.1, read as the reverse complement.
TTTTTCTCTCTAATCAGGTTTCTGCCTCGCCACAGTATCCAAATGGCTCTTATCAAAGTCAAAATGATCATCTATGTGACTGCCACCATTTTGAACTATCTCTCCTCAACCCATCTGAAACTTTCCATCATTCTTCTTCAATGCCTCGCCTCTGTCTTCCAGTTGGGAGGAGCTCACCTTGCCTATTTATCAATTTGCCACCAGAGAATCTTCTGCAATGGATTCGCTTCCCAATAACCACACTGTTATCTCTGGAGGCCCCAATAATCGATCCTTAGCTCCCTCTATTTCTCATCTACATGTTGTCCTTCATGACAGCATTTGAAAACACATCAGGTTACACCTATATGTTGATGACACTCAGCATCCCCTTGCTTGATCCCATAGAATCCCTACAATGCGGATGGAGGCAAGTCTACACTGACCATCCGAAAGAGCACCATGCCCCCACCCTATCCCCATAATCCCTGCGCATTTACCATGGTTAATCCACCTAAACTAAATATCTTTGGACACGAAGAGACAAGCACATTTACCATGATTAATCCACCTAAACTTAACATCTTTGGACATGAAGGGGCAATTTAATGTGGCCAATCCACCTAACCTACACTTCTTTGGACAGTAAGGGGCAATTTTGCATGGCCAATCCACCTAACTGCACATCTCTGGACTGTGAGGGGAAATTGGAGCACCCGGAGGAAACCCATGCAGGTAGAGGGAGAACGTGCAAACTTCACACAGGTTCTCAGAGTGTTATCTGTCACCCATTAATCCCAACTCTTTTACCTCCATCCCTGGGTTTTCCCTGCCCTGTTAGTTAAACAGTGTTATAACATTGAGGTATTAAACACCTGTCTGAATTCACATCTCATAGACACACAGAGGGACCTGGGTGTACAAATCCACAGATCCTTAAAGGTGGCAGCACAGGGGGAGAGGGTGGTCAAGAAGGCATATGGCATGCTTACCTTTATTGGACGGGGCATAGAGTATAAAAGTTGGCATATGATGTTGCAGCTGTATAGAACGTTGGTTAGGCCAACATTTGGAATACTACGTCCAGTTCTGGTCGCCACACTACCAGAAGGACGTGGAGGCTTTGGAGAGAGTACAGAAAAGGTTTACCAGGATGTTGCCTGGTATGGAGGGTCTTAGCTAAGAGGAGAGATTGGGTAAACTGGGGTTGTTCTCCCTGGAAAGATGGAGGGTGAGGGGCGACCTAATAGAGGTGTATAAAATTATGAAGGGCATAGATAGGGTGAAAAGTGGGAAGCTTTTTCCCAGGTTGGAGGTGACGAACACAAGGGGTCACGGGTTCAAGATGAGGGGAGGCAAGGTTCAACACAGATGTCAGGGGGACGTATTTTACACAGAGGGTGGTGGGGGTCTGGAATGCACTGCCAAGCAAAGTGATTGAGGCAGACACGCTGGGATCGTTTAAGACTTATCTAGATAGCCACATGAGCAGACTGGGAATAGAGGGATACAAACGAATGGTCTAGTTGGGAACATGAGCGGCGCAGGCTTGGTTGGCCGAAGGGCCTGTTCCTGTGCTGTATTGTTCTTTGTTCTCAATGCTCCTTCATGATGGAGGACACAAAGACAAAGGCTTGAGGGTGGTGGTTGGGTGGTGGGGGGGGGGGGGGGGGGGGGGAAGGTGGAGAGAGACTGCAATATATTATCACAGTTGGCCAAATCTGCCACCGTTTTCACTCTGCTCATAAGACATTATAAAACTCTTTACAACAAAGACCCAGCAGCTCAAAACCAGCCATCCATCAGACACAGGGCGACTGTATATTTTATTAGGTTGCCATCCCTCACTAATCAGCCCTGGTTTAATGGGGAGTGTAGACTGAGGAGCCACATTAGTGAGGCTGCATTGCAGTGTGCTGTGGACTGCAGTAGGCAATGGACAGAAGTAAACAATCCTGTAACGGTGTATCAGCAGACAGAGCTGTGTTCCAACCACATCCAGTCACAAATTGTGGTAGCAAATAAAGCATCTGATAGGAGGAGGCTGTTCATGGACAGCCTCCATGATGGAGCTCAGCATGTGAGGGCAAGAAACAAAGTTGTGAGCATTTTCAGCCAAAAGTGCTGAGTGGATAACCCCGCTTTAGCTTTTACTGTTGGAGCCACCATCATAGAAGCTACCAACCAAGTAAATCAGTTCACTGCCTGTGGTATTAGGAAGAAGCAGCTGTGTGTACTGGGCACAGAGAAGGCAACATTGGAATTATAGTGCTGAAGACTGGCACTGCTAGATACTCCCTTAGCTAAACACTTCCAATGCAGCTATGACTGTGGCAAATCTTGACAATGTGGAGAATTGTCCAGGTCTGCCATTTCCACAACGGCTTATACACCTTCATCCAATTATCAGCAAAGTGATGGAAGGTCAATAGTGACATTAAGCAACATTGACTCATTTATAACCTGTTCATAGATGCTCGCTTGGTGCAATATGGATGTGAGAGCTGAATTTCAGAAGAACTGCAAGTTGCTGCCCTTTATGTTAAGGGGGCATTAAACTGAACATGGTACCAAGGACCCCATGCAAGGGGCATTCAAAAGGCCTAAGATAAGGCCTTTGTTGTAGGCCCATGACTAAGGTCAGAGTATGGGAGTCAGATGACAAGTAACTGAATAGATAACAAATTGGATAGAAACAGAGTAATGATTAAATACGATCACCCAAACAGGCCAAAGGTGGGAAGTGGTGTTCTATAGAATCAATGCTTGGGCCATTGCTTTTCAGTTTGGGACTGAGGAATCGGAATTACAACATTAAACTGTGCAGAAGACACCACATTCATGGATATAGTTAATATGGAGGAAGATTGTAACAAAATACAAGGCAATATGCAGAATGGGCATGCAGTTGGCAAATTAACTTCAATACAACCAAGCGTGAGGGAATTCAGAAGAGTGGTGAGTCTGTGGAATCTGCTGACACGAAGTGGCTGAAGTGAAATATATAATTGCAGTCAAAGGGAAGCAAGATAAGTACATGAGGAGAAAACAATAGAAGGATATGCTGATAAAGGTTGAGAAGAAGTAAACCGAGGGAAAGTTCATTTGTGTTGAACATAAATATCAACACATACCTGTTTAGTGGAATGGTCTTTTCTGTGTACATTCTTTCAAGACTGAGGTCAAAGGTAAAGCCTTCTATTAACAGATGTGGTACCAGACACAGGTAAAGTATCGAGACAGTGACTGAACTGCGGGTGACAGGCTCACCTCCTGACTCCTATAAGAGTCTCCATCATTAAGCAGGAGGCTGAAGAGTTTTGCTATCATTCAGCTGGACAGTGCAGATACAACAACACTTAAGAAACTTAACAGCATCCAGGTCAGAGCAGCTTGTTAAATTAGCACCCTATCATTGAAATTACTATCCAGTACCAACTGACTTGACTGTAGTATGCGTTATCAACAGGTATGCACAGCACCAACTTAACAGACCTACTTGGGCAAGATACATTACAAGAGCAGCAATATCAATGTCCTTGTTATTCTTCAAGTCACAAAACCTGACCTGGACATAGATTTCTCTTCCTTATCATCACTGGATCAATAATCTGTGTACCAGTCACCCACACAGCAGCAAGGAAAGATTCGGGAAGCCCAAGCTTTAGTCTACAAACCAAGTTAAGGGGAGATCTCATCAGAATATACCATAGTACAGAACTTTTCTCAAGCCAAATCATTAAGATCTTTTGATGTGCTTTACATGTGCACATCACTGTGCTCAGGCAGCTGCATCACCATAGTGACCTCTACATCCTCGGGAATGCTGCTTCTGACTAAAGAGCAATTTATCAGGAGTCAAACAAAGACAGTGGCCAATGATAGATGCCATGTCATGTTGTTTGGAAGGAGCACCCTGCGTCCAGTTTAACTAGGACACACCCTGAAACAAAGTGCACTTGGAGATGTTGTGTAAAACAAACTATTTTAAATGGTTTGTCCTTTCGGGTTGAAGACATCAAGGTGTCAGTCATGGCTCAGAGATAGCTCACCTCTGAGGAAGGTCGTGGGTTCAAGCCCCACTCCAGAGAACTTAACAATATAAATCCAGCTGACACTTTTGTATATTACTGAGTAAGTGTACTGTTAACACTGTTGAAGTTGCCAGCTTTCAGATGAAATGTTAAACCAAGGCCCCATTTAACCATCTGGGTGGACCTAAAATAATCCATGGCACTATTTAAAGAGGAGCATGGGGGGTATTCCCACTGTTCTGGTAAATATTTGTGCCTCAACCGACACTTAAAGATCATTTAGTCATTGTTTTATTTAAAATAATAAATCTACATCAATCCATAACTGCAGGACTTCCTTTCTTCAGCATCCAGCCTCATAGCAGTGGCTTTATAAATTAACATATTACCAACTTCAGATCTCTGACCAGTTTGATTATAATAATTTAATCAAACAGTACAGCAAGAGACCATTTGGCGCATCATGCTTGCACAAGCTCTTTTAAAGAGCTATCTACCCAATTAGTCCTTTCCTCCACACCCCTGCAAGTTTCAATGTTATATTCAATTCCCTTTTGAAAGTTATCATTGAAGCTGCTTCCTTTCATGTTGCACATTCCAGATCCTAACTGGCTGCCTGAAAGAAATTGCCTCAGAATTAATTGCCAATTATCCTAAATCTTCAACCATCTACAAGGCAGAAGTCAGGAGAGTGATTCAATACTCTCCACTTGCCTGGATGAGTGCAACTCCAACAACACTAAAGAAGCTCAACACCATCCAGGATAAAGCAGGTCACTTGATTGCTACCCTATTCACAAACATTCACTCCCTTCATCACTGACAAAACAGTGGCAGTCGTAAGTACCATCTACAAGATGATCTGGAGCAACTCACCAAGGCTCCTTAGACAGCAGCTTCTAAATCCATGACTGCTACCATCTAGAAGGACAAGGGCAGTAAACACATGCCCTGTGTTTACATGACCCACCAACCCCTGCAATTTCCTGTCCAAACCACTCACCATCCTGATTTCACTGTCACTGGGTCAAAATCCTGGAATTTCCTCTCTAGTAGCACTGTGGATATACCTACACCTCAGGGACTGCAGCAGTTCAAGATGACAGCTGACCACCACCTTCACAAGGGCACTAGGGATGGGCAATAAATACTGGCCTAGCCAGCAACTCCCACATCCTGGGAACAAATAAATGAAAAATTCCTGACCCTCTTGGAAAACCCCTCACTTTTGAACATCTTGATATATATTGAAACATAGAATACCTACAGTGCAGGAGACGACCATTCGGCCCATCAAGTCTACACCGACAACAATCCCATTCAGGCCCAATCCCATTACCCCACACATTTGCCCTGCCAGTCCTCTGACACTAAGGGACAATTTAGCATGGCCAATTCACCTAACCTGAACATCTTTGGACTATGGGAGGAAACCAGAGCACCCAGAGGAAACCCACGCAGACACTGGGAGAACGTGCAAGCTCCTCACAGATAGTGACCCGAGGCCAGAATTGAATCCGGGTCCCTGGCGCTGTGTGGCAGCAACCTCTGTGCCACGATGACGCCCATATCTTCCCCTAACTGTTCCTGCTCTAAGAACAATCCCAGCTTTTCTCAACAAGGGGAAGTTTTAACCGACAAGGAGGTAATAAAAGGCAGTGACCTTCACTGCACCCTTCCATACAACCTCCTATCTCCCCCCCCACCAACTCACTGTGCTTCAGTATCAAATCTAGATAGCTGATAGATTCTCTCCCTCACAAAGACAACAGAAATCTCTCCCATGTTGCATTTTTAATCTGATACAAAAGATACAAGTTCTGTACAAGAAGATAATACAATCGGCAGAGTGTCAGGTCTCTCAATGCCAAAGACCACTATACTCACATGCTTGGAGGGAGAAATGCTTCTTCTCTGTTGGTGGGGATGTTGCTCCCATGGCTGCGAGCTCATTTTCTCCAAGAAGATATTGTATTGATCTCAGCTGGAAGCAGGGATCAGCCAAGAGCACGGCTGTTGCTCGTTGGATGCTGAAAACGAGTAAGAAAAGAAGAATTACAATTAGCGACTTTGAGCTGAGATCCCGACAGGAACTGATGCAACTGTTCCAGGCAAATGGCTCACTCTACTGAAGAGTCAAAGTAAAATCAAATACAATAGTTGTCAAACTAAACCGAATACAATAGTTGTCAAACAAAACCAAGTACAGCAGTTCTCAAGTAAGGGTACGAAAGTAAGTCAGGTGGAATAGAGGAAAAGGAATGGAATCCTCTGGATAGAGGATTGGTTAACGGGTAGAATTATGGAATCCTACAGTGTAGAAGGAGGCCATTCGGCTCATTGGGTTTGCACCAATTCTCCGACAGAGCATCTTACCCAGGCCCTATCCCTGTAACCCCATGTATTTACCCAGCTAATCCCTCTAACCTACACATCTTGGGACACTAAGGGGCATGGCCAGTCGACTTAACCTGCACATCTTTGGACTGTGGGAGGAAACCGCAGACATGGGGAGAATGTGCAAACTCCATACAGTCACCCATAGCTGGAATCGAACCCAGGTCCCTGATGCTGTGAGGCAGCTGTGCTAACCAATGTGCCACCATGCCACCCTACGGTTAACAACTATTGTATAGAATACAGAGAGAGTAGGCAAAAACAAAGCTTTTTCAAATTGGCGGGCACTGTAAACTTAGCTCCCCCCGTTAGCACATGACTATGTCTCTTGTTAATCAACCTAATCAAACCCTACTCTGAAACCCCAGGGGAAAACCTAAAACAAAAATGCATCAACTCAGATTAAAACAAACATCCCATTATCAAAAATCAATTATTCTCCTGCATTCTTAGCATGGAGCTACCTGGTTTGCAGACAAATCGGCACTTTGTAAACCAGAGCTGAATTTTAAACATACCTCTCACAAGAAATATGATAAATACATTTCTTAAAGGCACACTATCATCACAGGTACTGAATAGCGAGATGTTGCAAAGAACAGTGCCGGGACCTAAGCTATTTACAATCTATGTTATTGACTCAGATGAAGGGATAGAGAGTAATGCATCAAAGTTTGCCAATGATACCATGCTGTGAGGAGGACACAAAAAGGCTGCAAAGAGAAAGAGACAGGTTAAGCGGCTGGGCAACAAGATGGCAGATGGAGTATAATGTGGGGGAACTGTGAAGTTATTCACTTTGGTCAACAAGCAACTGACCTACGATGAGAGGCTGATTAAATTGGGTCTATATTCTCTGGAGTTTAGAAGAATTGAGATTGATCTCATTGAAACTGACAAAATTCTGAAAAGGCTTGATAGAGTGGACGTTATGAGATCATTTCTGCTGGTCAGGGAATCTAAAACACGGGGGGGGGGGGCAGAATTTCAGGATAACAGACCAATCATTTAAACCTGAGATGAGGATAACTTACTTGACTCAAGGGGCTGTGAATCTTTGTAGTTCTCTACCTCATAGGGCTCCTTCACTGAACACATTTACAGCTGGGATAGACCAATGTTTGGTCCTTCAGTGAATTAAGAGATATGTGGATTGGGTGTGAAAATGGAGTTGAAGCCCGAGATCAGCCATGATAGCATTGAATGGTGGAGCAGGTTTGAGGGGCTATATAATCTACTCCTGCTCCTATTTTGTGTTCTTGAATGCTTACTCTTGTGCAATATGTTACCAGGAATTATTTAATTGTCAGTATAAAGGGTTCAAATAAACAGTCCAAATAGGTTAAAAGGGAAGTTAAATGTTCTTTTGGAGAGAGAAATGTCCAAGAAATATGAAGTAAATGGAATTGCTCAACCTGCCAATAACAAATACAATGATCAAATACTTGTGATGTAGGTGATGCACAGGGTGTATCTGAATTGGAGGAGCACCAGGACCTTCCCAAATATTGCACATTTCAAATTGCAAAGGCAACCTATGAGTGCTCATTGTTTCTAAAACCCCTTCAACTCTTCTAAACCTCTTTAGGGCCTGTGCACCAGCTGAGACCCTGTATAGCCCGAGTGCCTACCACAGAATGGTCTGCAATGCATTAGTTAGCAACACCACCCAACTGTATCAAAGTGTATCAGGCCCTCCATGTTTGTATATACAATGACAGCATGAAGTGTTGGAATATGAATTTGCCATGTACTGTATTGCTTTATACTGTATATTTTATGTCAAAACAATACTCAAGCAAGTACATAAATCTTTTGTAACTCAGTGAAACAAAAAGCATTTATCTCCCAGTGAGTGCGGATTAAATTTCACAGCAAACAGAATGTACTGTACAGTTAGTTAAGCAACTGCACTGGAGGAGATTAATACAAAAATATAACTAAGGAAATAATACATTGTCATTAAAAGATGGTGTGTACGTGGTCAGAAGAATAGAATACCAATATAAGGGCAGGAACTAAACAAGGTTCAGATATTTTTGCACTCGTGGTTATACTCACAAATCTGGGGGAAATTGAGATGGAAGGACAATCTAATTCTGGTAAAATCAATGGATATCTCTTTAAAGAAGAAAAAAGAGACTACAGGAACATGATTCATATCCCATACGACAGCTTCCACAATTAGAAGCTGATGGTTAATAAATAAAAGCCCAATTGATTGCAGTATAATTTAACAAGTGTTTTCATCCATCGCGCAGGCAGGGACTTAGTCATCATTTGTAATAAGTACAGCAGTGAAGGTCCAGACTCGTGACACTAACTTTTGTTAATGGTTACAAAACTAGCCAGTAACTTGTTGAGGGCCACTCTCAGTTACTGGTGTGAAGTGACATTGATATGTGCCTGTGATTACTCACCATGACTCCTCTCAGACACTGTCGTGTGTCTCCAACTCCTCAGAGTGAGGGAGCTTTTGCCTGTTCTGGAGTCCCTAACATAGTGAGCTTGTCATTTCAATCATGCTGCTATAAACAGTAGCCAATTTGAAACTGAAACCTTCCCCTTTCGGGTGGGAGAAAAATGAAAGACTGGACTTATTAAGGATCGCATCAGTCCAGAAGATAATCCGACTTCCTGTTGAGAGTTATGCCCCTTTATTTTTGAAAATGTGGTTTTTCAACATTCAACTGACTGGAAATTTTGCAATTTGAACTGAGACACTTGAAAATACAAGGCCAGATTCCAAGGTGATGGTAAGGAACAAACAAATAACCCTCAGGAGAGTGTAAAGAGAGAGAGACATTTCTTATAATCCAGGCATCCATCAAAACTTGTAACAGTCTAAGGAAGAGACAGGGCTTCCACAGCCAGAGTGCCGAGTGGATGATCTATCCTGGCCTCCTCCAGAGGTCCCCAGCGTAACAGAAGCCAGTTCAACCAATTTGATTCATTCCACGTGATATGAGGAAAAAGATCAAAGCACTGCATATATCATTGCGTACGGGTCCCAACAGCATCTGGCTGTAGCACTGAATACTCCAGAACTAGCTAGTCCTCTAAGCAAGCTGCTCCAGTACAACTATAATACTGGCACATATCCAGCAATGTGGAAAATTGCCCAGATATAACCTGTCCACAAAAAGCAGGACAAATCCAATTCATCAGTTTTTAAAAATTCATTCATGGGATGTGGACATTGTTGACTGGGCCAGCACTTATTGCCCACCTCTAATTGCCCTTGAACCGAGTGACTTGCTAGTCCATTTCAGAGGGCATTTAAGAGTCAACCAGTCCATCACGCAAACCAGCCTCCCATCCATTGACTCTGTCTACACTTCCCGCTGCCTCGGAAAAGCAGCCAGCGTAATTAAGGACCCTACGCACCAGGACATACTCTTTTCCACCTTCTTCTGTCGGGAAAAAGATACAAAAATCAGAGGTCACGTACCAACCGACTCAAGAAAAGCTTCTTCCCTGCTGCCATCAGACTTTTGAACGGACCTATCTCGCATTAAGTTGATCTTTCTCTACACCCTAGCTATGACTGTAACACTACATTCTGCACTCTCTCCTTCTCTATGTACGGTATGCTTTGTCTGTATAACATGTAAGAAACAATACTTTTCACTGTATACTAATGCATGTGACAATAATAAATCAAATCACTAAAGGAAAGATGGGATTTTACAACTGATAATGGTTTCATGCCACTTTAAGCTCCAGATTGTTATTGAATTCAAATTTCACCATCTGTCATGGTGGGATTCGAACCCAGGTCCCAAGAGCAATCAATACCCTGGGTCTCTGCATTACTGGTCCAGTGACAATACCACGACACCACCACTTCCCCTTAATCTTGATTATCAGCAAAGTGAAGGTGACATCGACAGTGCTATCAGCAGCACTTATCCAGCAATATGCAGCTTACAGATGTTTAGTTTGGGTTCTGCTAGGGCCACGTAGCTTCAGATCTCATTACAGTCTTGGTCCAAACATGGATAAAAGGGCTAAGCTTCAGAGGTTAAATGAGGTGAACATGACTGCCCATGACATCATTGCAGTAATTGACCGATTGTGGCATCAAGGAGCCTCAATAAAATTGAACTCAATGAAAATCAGGGGGAAACTCTCCCATTTGCTGGAGTCATACCTAGCATAAAGGAAGATGGTTGTGGAAGTAAATCATTGCAGCCCAACAAGCAGAGGCTCCTCAAGGTAGTTTCTTATGCCCAGCCAGATTCAACTGCTTCATCTATGATATTCCCTCCATCTGAAGGTTAGAAGTGGAGATATCTGCTGATGATTGCATAACATTCAGTACAACTCACAATTCCTCAGATACTGTAGCAGTCCATGCCCACACGCATAAAGACTGGACAACACTCAGGCTTAGGGTGAGTGGCAAGTAACGTTCGTGCCACACAAGTGTCAGGTTATCTGCAACAAGAGAGAATCTAACAATCTCCCCCGACATTCAATGGCATTACCATCATTGAATCCTCCAATATCAACATCCTGGGGCTTACCATTGACCCGAAACTGAACAGGACTAGCCATATAAATACTGTGGCTACAAGAGCAGGTCAAAGTTTGGGAATCTTGCGGCAAGTAACTCACCTTCTGACTCGCCAAAGTCTGTCCAGCATCTACACTTGCCTGGGTGAGTGCAGCTTCAACAACACTTGTGAAGCTCATCATCATCCAGGACAAAACTGCCTGCTTGATCAGTACTCCATCCACCACCTTAAATAGTCGCTTGCACTACCACTGTCAGACTAGATACACTCAGCAACACACTAAGACATCTCCAACAGCTCCTTCCAAACCCAGACAAGGGGAACAGGTACATGGGAACACCACCACCTGCGATTTCCCCTCCAATTCACTTACCACCCTGACTTGGAAATATATCACCGTTCCTTCACTGTCACTGGGTCAAAAACCTGGAACTCCCTCCCTAACAGCACTGTGGGTGAACCTACATCATATGGACTGCAGTGTTTCAAGAAGGCAGCTCACCACCACCTTCTCGAGGGCAATTGGGGATGGGCAATAAATGTTGTCCTCGTCAGTGATGCTCACATTCCATGAATGAATTTTTAAAAGTCTGCAGGTTCATTGTAGAACAACTTGTTTTAGGTGCAGCCTGAGGTCAGTTAGAGGATTATTACTTTTCTGTACATTGGAGACCAGTGTATCCAATTTTTTTTAGAAAAGAACGTTTGTGATACTTTGGAGTGTGACGTCTGAAATATTAGGTTGATGTGGACTGATCGCGAGCTGGATGTAAGGCACACTTCAGATACTGTGCTCTTTTACAACAGGAATACAGAATCTATTATTCTGCTGCTCAGATGGACCTCAGTGTAAATTTGCAGTCCCTTGAAGGCCACAACACCTACCTGGCTCCCACAGTCCAAAGATGTGCCAGTTAGGTGGATTGACCATGGCAGATTGTCAGTGTTCCAAGATGTTAGGTTAGGGGGAATTAGTGCGGTAAATATGTGGGGCTACGGGGATAGAGCCTGGGTGGGTTCCTCTGTTGGAGAGTCGGTGCAAACTCGACGGGTCGAAAGACCTCCTTCTGAACTGTAGGGATTCTTTGATTCTATAATGTTTAATATCAGTTCGAAGTTAACTGCCACTGGTGTGCAACATATGCAGACTGGCAGATCCTTGTGAAATCTTCAGCTCAGGGTCAGAAGAAACGAGGATAAATGATGTATTTTTTAATGTTGTTCTTACTTCTAATACTTTGGTACAGGACGAATTGATAGCCATGTCAGCAGAAATAATATTATGTTAAATGCAGAATGTAGCATTCTTGGAACATAGTGCTTGTGGTGAATGGTACGTTTGGTCCCAGGATGATAGGAAACCTGATACCCTCTCAGCTCATGCTGAATTCACAGTCTCCAGTTTGAAAATCTACACTGCAGACGTGATTACATTTGTTTCACCAAAGCAGCTGCTAAAAATAAAAGTCAAAAGAAAATACGCGGGTTGACCTTGTAATGGAGGAGGATTTGGAGACAAGAGGCAGATGGGTCCTTGCCCCAAAGGGAGCTGTCACTGAGCTGCAAGTCAGTCTCCTCATCGCACTAACTAGAAATTAATCAGATTGTAAATGTTTCATCTTCTCCGTCTGATGCATCCAGAAAGCTTACATTGAATGAAAGGTGTAGCCAATTACACTGCATAAGCTACATTTCTTTAAGCATTATATTTTCACTGATATGAAAGTATAGAACTGCAGCGGTTCCACAGAGAGTCTGTGACAGCTCCTAAACAATCTGAACAAATTCCATTGCCCACTCTCTCCCCTTCACCTGCATCTTGTTCTGCTTCAAATGTTCATTGAAATACAAATGAGTCCAGAGTCGCTCACACAGCTACTCCTTACAGTGCATTTCATCAACATCTCACATTGAATCAAAGGCCTGTGTTACAAGAAATGCGTGTGTTGAAGGTCAGAGCATTCTTGCAGTTTACAGTGATTTACACACAATCCCAGCACTGAGGGAGCTTCATGAAAGGTGTGTGTGCAATGTGTATAACTATTCAAATCCCATGAATCTAATTGTCAGTCAATGTAATAAACATTCTGTACTTCATTAAAGCTCTGAATAATGTTCCTCTGGAGACACTGGGAACTGAGGATAAGGCCAAAATCAGCAGATTTTCTTCCAAAAATGTCAGTACAATTCCATACATTTTTGATTCCTATGCAGATGGATTTTTAAATCACCACTTTTGCCAGTTCTCTGATAACCTCAGTGTTATCAATGGGGCCAGTTTGCTACATCCAAGCATTCAGAAATTTGGTGCAGTGTACTTGTGTTTGTAAACAGTTCATTGCTGCTTTTGCATCCTCTCCCAACCGGGTGCACAATGCCAAATTCATTTGGTTTGACAGCCATATTTATAAAAAAATGGAAGTAACTGAGATGCACCCCAGCTAGATTCAAGCATTTTTGGTTATGGCATACTGACACCTACCACCTCCTGGTCCGAAATAAATTAATTCAACGGTCATCTCAGAAGCATCATTTTAAAATTAGCTGTGATCTAAAGCCAAGCATTGCCTGTGGTGAACCATCGTTGGTTACCACTGTGGGGTTATTCCAATATTACTGTTGGGTTAGGGTGTTGCCACTGTGGGGGTTGTTATAATGTTGTTGTTGGGTTAGGGTGTTTACACTGTGGGATTAATATACCTGGGGTGGATGCTGTTATGGCACATCCCGGTCGGGCCCCGCCTCCTGGGGAGAGGTATAAGACCCTCTGCTCAGGCGGGACCCCTCCAGTCTGGATTGGTGTACTCGTGTTAGATAGTTCCATTGTTTGTCAATAAAAGCCTTCAATCGCTGAAGCCTTGTACCTCGTGCTTGATTGTCGCGCATCAATTTTATTGACAAACACAAAACTCTCGACAGTAAAGAGAGTATGGAGCAAATGCTGAAACCAGAGCGTCTGACGCTGGACCCACGTGCGGTCGGTGCCTCTAACACCTTCGACCACTGGCTGAAGTGTTTCGAGGACTACCTGGCGGCCTCTGCAGCAGTTACTACGGACGACGACAAACTCCAGGTCCTCCACGCGAGGGTAAGCGACACGGTCTATCTTGCGATTCGTGCGGCCACCACTTACCCGAGGGCCATCGAGCTCTTGAAGAAACGATACACGAGACCACCCAACGAGATTCACGCTCGTTACCTCCTCGCTACACGACGTCGGCAGTCGGGCGAAACCATGGAGGACTACGCCAATGAGCTCTTGCAGCTTGCCAGGGGCTGCGACTGCAAAGCTGTGTCGGCTGAGCAGTACATGTACGACCTCGCCCGAGATGCGTTTGTAGCAGGGGTACGGTCCTCGTACATCCGGCTTAAGCTACTGGAGAAAGGGAACCTCAACCTGACCCAAGCGATGGAGATGGCCGAGATGCTGGAGGCAGCGTCGAAAAGCTTGGCTCTGTACCCCGAAGACCACGTGGAGACAACGTGGCAGGAGCAAGCACAAATCCCTCCTCGCCCCACGGGTTCGCGCTCCCATAGCGACCCGACGACGGCGGCAGCTCCAGGCGGCCAGCGGTGCTATTTTTGCGGAGGGGCCAAGCATCCACGGCAACAGTGTCCAGCTAAAACAGTGATCTGCAGTCAGTGCGGTAAAAAGGGGCACTACGCGAAAGTCTGCAGATCGAAGCCCAAGAACGGCAGTGCAGCCTGTGACCCTCCAGAGCGGAGACAATCTCCTTCGGCGTCGCAGTATCCACGAGGTCCGACCACGTGCGAATCCAGGACGACGCCATCGTGGCTGGCGGAGGAGGAAGATGACCACCAGGAGTCGCTACGCTTGGCGCCCTCACCCACGTGCGATTCATGGGGGCGGCCATCGTGGTCGATGATGACCAGGAGCGACCAGCAGGGGTCCTCAGTATCAACCTCGGCTGCCTGCAGTGACATCCAAGGGCCAACGGTGGCGTCGATCTCTCTGGACCAGACAAAGCATCACAGGCTTGACTGTTCGATGATGAACATCAAGGTAAATGGTCGTACTGTGTAATGTCTGTTTGACAGTGGGAGCACCGAGAGTTTTATTCACCCTGACACTGCAAAGAGGTGTGGACTCCGGGTTCTACCTGCCAAACAGACAATTTCTATGGCATCACGGTCCCGGTCTGTACCGATCCAAGGACGTTGTATGGTAACCCTGGAGGTGCAGGGCACAATTTACGAGCGATACAGGCTCCTTGTGTTGCCGCACCTTTGCGCGCCAATTCTCCTCGGACTAAACTTTATGGTCCACATGAAGAGTGTGATCCTACAGTACGGTGGGCCACTCCCTTCGCTGGCAGTAGGGAATCAGCCGCAGCCTCCAAATTGTCCAAAGCGCCCCGCATGCAATCTTTCCACACTAAAGATCACCACACCCTCTTTATTTAAGAATCTGGTACCAGGCTGCAAGCCCATCGCTACTAAAAGTAGGCGTTACAGCGCTGAAGACCGGATCTTCATTAGATCTGAGGTTCAGCGGCTCCTCAAAGAAGGGATCATACAGCCCAGTGCTAGTCCGTGGAGAGCGCAGGTCGTGGTGGTTAAAAGCGGGAACAAACCCCGGATGGTCATCGACTACAGTCAGACCATTAATCGTTATACGCAGCTGGATGCGTATCCTCTCCCGCGCATATCTGATATGGTCAATCAGATTGCGCAGTACCGGGTGTTCTCCACCATAGACCTTAAGTCCGCCTACCACCAACTCCCCATCCGCCCAGAGGACCGACAATATACGGCTTTTGAGGCGGATGGTCGTCTGTATCAGTTTCTTAGGGTTCCATTTGGTGTCACCAATGGGGTCTCGGTCTTCCAGCGTGCTATGGACCGAATGGTGGACCAGAACGGGTTGCGGGCTACCTTCCCGTACCTGGATAACGTCACCATCTGCGGCCATGACCAGCAGGACCATGACACAAACCTCCAGAACTTTCTGCGCACTGCGTCTCGCCTGAATCTGACCTATAACAGGGAGAAGTGTGTATTCCGTACGCGCAGGTTAGCTATCCTGGGATACGTGGTGGAAAACGGGGTCATCGGCCCTGATCCAGACCGTATGCGCTCCCTTACTGAACTTCCCTTGCCCGCTAGCGCAAAAGCACTGAGGAGATGCCTCGGCTTTTTTTCTTATTATGCGCAGTGGGTCCCCAACTACGCGGACAAAGCCCGTCCGCTCATCAAGTCCACGACTTTCCCACTCACGCCGGAGGCCCAATTGGCCTTCAAGGCTTTGAAAAGTGACATTGCGAAAGCCACGATGCACGCGGTGGATGAATCCATCCCTTTTCAGGTGGAAAGTGATGCATCGGATTTCGCCCTGGCCGCCACACTGAACCAGGCAGGCAGGCCTGTCGCGTTTTTTTCCCGCACCCTTCAAGGTCCCGAAATTCGGCATTCAGCGGTGGAGAAGGAGGCTCAGGCTATTGTGGAGGCCATCAGACACTGGCGCCATTACCTGGCGGGGAAGCGGTTCACCCTGATCACGGGTCAACGATCCGTGGCGTTTATGTTCAGTAATACGCAGAGGGGCAAGATCAAGAATGATAAGATCTTGCGGTGGAGAATTGAGCTCTCCACCTATAATTACGATATTATGTATCGTCCAGGGAAACTCAATGAGCCCTCGGATGCCCTCTCGCGCGGAACATGCGCTATCATGCAGGAGGACCGCTTGAACGCCCTCCATAATGACCTGTGCCATCCTGGGGTCACTCGGCTCTACCACTTCATAAAAGCCCGTAACCTGCCCTACTCGGTGGAGGATGTCAGGTCTGTAACGAGAAGCTGTCGGATTTGCGCGGAATGCAAACCGCACTTTTATCGACCTGACCGGGCACAATTGGTCAAGGCCACTCGCCCCTTCGAGAGGCTGAGTGTGGATTTTAAGGGCCCCCTTCCCTCAACGGACCGGAATGTGTATTTTCTCAATATCATAGATGAATACTCCCGGTTCCCGTTTGTTGTCCCCTGTGCAGACACGTCGACTGCCACAGTGATTAAGGCATTCAGTGATCTTTTTACCCTGTTCGGGTACCCCTGCTACATACATAGCGACAGGGGCTCGTCGTTCATGAGTAACGACTTGAGGCAATTCCTGCTCTCATACGGGATTGCCTCTAGTAGAACCACGAGCTACAACCCTAGGGGTAACGGACAGGTGGAGAGAGAGAATGCTACAGTCTGGAAGGCTGTCCTATTGGCGCTGAAGTCCAGGGGCCTTCCAGTCTCCCGGTGGCAGGAGGTCCTTCCAAATGCGCTTCATTCCATTCGCTCCCTCCTGTGTACGGCAATCAATGCTACTCCCCACGAGAGGATGTTCTCATTCCCTCGGAAGTCGTCCTCGGGGATCTCCTTACCAGCCTGGTTGACGTACCCAGGACCCGTCCTTCTGCGGCGACATGTGAGGGCCCGCAAGTCCGACCCCTTGGTCGAACCGGTCCAACTCCTCCACGCCAACCCTCAGTATGCCTATGTGGCATATCCTGACGGGCGAGAGGACACAGTCTCGATTCGAGACCTGGCGCCCGCAGGGGACGTAGCAACTCCTGTCGCTCCTATACCCCCTGTCACGAACCCCCTTTCACTTCTTTCTTCCCCAGACGTGGTGCGGTCAGCACCGGGACCAGTGCATAACAGTTATACTCCCATGTACAGCTTGCCTGAGACTCGGAGATCGGCGCCACCACAGAAGGTACCAGGATCCCCTGCACCACCGCTTCACCAGGGTCAACCGGCCCGTGAGTCCTCGAGGGGACAGCCGGACGCTGTTTTGGAGAGAACGCCACCGCAAGCACCTGCTCCGGTGTCGCAACCGGTGTTGAGGAGATCACAGCGACGGTGCGGTCCTCCAGACCGTCTGGACTTGTAAATTTTGTATATATGTAATCTGTTTTCGCACCCCGCCGGCCTTTGTTTTCAAAGGAGGGGTGAATGTGGTGAACCATCGTTGGTTACCACTGTGGGGTTATTCCAATGTTACTGTTGGGTTAGGGTGTTGCCACTGTGGGGGTTGTTATAATGTTGTTGTTGGATTAGGGTGTTTACACTGTGGGATTAATATACCTGTGGTGGATGCTGTTATGGCACATCCCGGTCGGGCCCCGCCTCCTGGGGAGAGGTATAAGACCCTCTGCTCAGGCGGGACCCCTTCAGTCTGGATTGGTGTACTCGTGTTAGATAGTTCCATTGTTTGTCAATAAACAAAGGCTGAAGCCTTGTACCTCGTGCTTGATTGTCGCGCATCATTGCCATCATTAGTTCGGTTTTTTTGCTGCAGCGTGTGGACTGGACGAACAGTCTACTAGCAAGTACTCAGTCCAGAAATTGCTCTCAATTAACTCTGAGCGATATAACACCCAGTTGAATAGTACTGTACACTTTCAGAGTGCCAAGATTCTTGGCAACATCTATTTAAAAGATATATACATTTACTCAGTCCTCTAGGAATAATGCATTTTAATGGAGACCATTAACAGAATAAGTCTGCATGGAAACTATGCTCAGTAAAAGGTTCATGTACAATTTCTCGAGCTGCTCTGATTGTGTCCACATGCTCCTGTCATGCACTAATGCTCATTTTTTGATTAAATTTGGAAGCTTACCGAGCAGAAAATTAGCTGGCAAGTAAATGATTAAACAAACAAGATTATGACCTACCTTGTATCTCAAACCTTTCCACCTGGCTGCATCTCTCTCTCGTAACATGTTCCTTAAAACCTACCTCTTTAACCAAGCTTTTGGTCACCTGAGTTAGTATGATCGTAAGTGGTTTGGTATCAGGCTTCATTTGATAATGCTCCTGTGAAGCACATTAGGGCAGTTTACCATGTCCAAGATGCTATATAAATGTAGGTTGCTGCTGTAAGGTCATCTTCAAGGATATGCATTCTGTACACCACCCAGAAGGGAGAGATGGTGTCATAATATGAATTTTTTATTGCTTTTGAAGAATGCAGGTGACTCTTTAAAGATGGGTGATTTACCAATCCTCGCTGCTCAGACTCCTGGAGAAGAGCTGCCAAATTCGGAGGGTGGGTCCTGTTTGCAAGTCACAACTAACAAAAACAAATGGTCTGCAGAGATTGACTCCAAGAATAATACTTGCCAAATATGTGAGTTATCACCCTAGGAATATCACCGATCTGAACATGAACACAAAGCCCAGGAATTAGCATAGAGCTTCAGCCAAACCATTGGACTTCTTTTCAGCAAGAACCCAACAGTATTGAATGTACTTGACAATTAGCTTAATTATTAACTGCTTGGTTTCTTCGGGTCTTTGAACCATAGGAAACAAGTAATTGTCTTGGCTTTCAAAGATGCTCAATACAGATAACAGGATAGTTCAGATTTCTACAATCATCCAGATCCTGAAAAATCTGGTCTTAGTGAAGCAGCAGATAAAATAAAGGAACAATCACCAACTGGCACCTTTCAGCGGGAATTCCAGATGTCTGAGAAGAACTACCTGTTGAAAATTATCTAATACAGCTGGACCACAGCTAGAGATTGAGATGATAACCTCTGCAAACAATAGTGACATTTTTCATGTTGAGAAACTTTTTTCTATTCTTTCATGTGAGCATTGCTGACTAGGCCAGCAATTTCTGCACATTCCAAATTGCTCGAGAAGATGGTGGTGAGCTGCCTTTTTGAGCCACTGTAGTCCACCAGGTGTAAAGACAGCTATAATGCTGTTTGACCTGACAGTGAAGGAATGGCGATATATTTCCAAGTCAAGATGGAGTGTGGCTTGGAGGGGAACTTGCAGGTTATGGAATTACCATGCATCTGCTGCCCTTGTCCTTCTTGGTGATAGATGTTGTGGGTTTGAAAATTTTAAGTTTATTTATTAGTGTCACAAGTAAGCTTACATTAACGCTGCAGTGAAGTTACTGTGAAAATCCCCTAGGTGCCTGTTCGGGTTCACTGAGGGAGAATTTAACAGGGCCAATGCATCTAACCAGCACCTCTTTCGGACTGTAGGAGGAAACCCATGCAGACACAGGGAGAATGTGCAGACTCTGCACAGACAGTGACCCACGACGGGAATTGAACCCAGGTCCTTCATAGAAATCATAGAAACCCTACAGTGCAGAAGGAGGCCATTCGGCCCATCGAGTCTGCACCGACCACAATCCCACCCAGGCCCTACCCCCACATATTTACCCGCTAATCCCTCTAACCTATGCATCCCAGGACTCTAAGGGGCAATTTTTTAAACCTGGCCAATCAACCTAACCCGCACATCTTTGGACTGTGGGAGGAAACCGGAGCACCCGGAGGAAACCCACGCAGACACGAGGAGAATGTGCAAACTCCACACAGACAGTGACCCGAGCCGGGAATCGAACCTGGGACCCTGGAGCTGTGAAGCAGCAGTGCTAACCACTGTGCTACCGTGCCACCCCACTGTGCTACCGTGCCACCCCACTGTGCTACCGTGCCACCCCTTGACACTGTGAGGCTGCAATGCTAACCATTGTGCCACTGTGTCACCCCCCATTGAAGGAGGTTTGTTTGGCAAGTTGCTGCAGTGCATCTTGCAGATGATACACAATTCTGCCATTGTGCGCCGGTGATGGAGGGAAAAAATGATTGAAGTGGTGGATGGGATGCCAATTAAACAGGCTGCTTTGTGCTAAATAGTGTCGAGCTTCTTGAATGTTGTTCTGGACTTACTCATCCAGACAAGTGGACAGTATTCCATCACATCCTTGACTTGTAAATGGTCAACATATTTGGGGAGTCAGGAAGAGGGAGTTACTTGTTACAGAATACTCAGCCTGTGACCCGCACCTTTAGCCACAGTATTTATATGGCTATCCCAGTTAAGCCTTTGTCCAATGGTAACCTCCAGAATGTCGATGGTGGGATATTCAGTGACGACAATGCCATTGAAAGTCACTCTTGTTGGAGATGGTCATTGCCTGGCGCTAGCATGGTGTGAACGTTACTTATCAAGCCTGAATGTTGTCCAGGTCTTGCTGCATATGAACTTGGACTGCTTCAGTATCTGAGGAGTCACACGTGGTACTGAGCACTGTGCAACTGACAACAAACATCTTCATGTCTGACATTATGAAGGCGGGGGGGAATAACAATGGTCAAGCAGCTGAAGAGAGTTTGCATAGGGTATTACTCAGAGGAACTCGTGTTGCAATGTCTTGGAGCTAAGATAATTGGCCACCAACAACGTTGCTCTTTGTGCCCTAATCTCCAACCAGTGGAGATTATTCCCGCTGATTCCCATTGAGTTTAATATTGATACCAAATTCGGTCAAATGCTGCCCTGACGTCAGGGGCAGTCACTCTCAACTCTGAATTCAGTTCTTTGGTCCATGATTGTCTCCAGCAGAACCCAAACTGAGTGTCAGTGAGTTTATTACACTGCAATTTTGATCTGATAGCACTGTTGCCAGCACTTCACACTGCTTTACTGATAAGTTCTTTCAAGGGGTGTGAGCTTTCTATCAGAACCAGCATTGTGTCCATCCCCAAATCTCCTCAAGATGGTGGTGGTGGTGAGCCACCTTCTTGAACTGCTGCAGTCCGTCATGTATAGGTCCATCCACAATGCTGTTAGGAAGAGAATTCCAGGTTTTTGACCAGGCAACAGTGAAGGAACAGCAGTATAATTCCAAGTCATCCTTCTGCCGTCCTTACCTAGGCTGGCCTACATGTGGCTCCAGAGCCACAGCAATGTGGTTGACTCTCAAGTGCCCTCTGAACAAGGGCGACTAAAGATGGGCAATAAATGCTGGCCAGCCAGCGACGCCCATGTCCATGAATTTAAAAAAAAGTCAGTATGGTATGTGGCTTGGAGGGGAACATGCAAGTGGTGGTGATGATCCATTGTGTTTACAAGCCTTGTCCTTCCAGTAGTACGGTTGCAAGGTGCCATCAATGAAAGCTTGGCAAGTTCCTGCAGTATATCATGTATATGGGACACATAGTTACAGTGTGCATCAGTGGTGAGGGAGTTAGTGTTTAAGGTGGTAGATGGTGTGATTGAGAGTAGGTTAATGTAATCAGCTAGACTGGATTTGCCCTGATGCATGTGAACAGGACGTGCCTGGGCAATTTCCCAAGTTTTTGGGTACAGGACAATGTTATAACTGTACTGGAACAGCTTGGCTAGGGGTGTGACAAGTTCTGAAGCACAAGTCTTCCATACTACTACCAGGTCATTGTCAGGGCCCATAGATATTGCAGTATCAAATGCCTTCAGCTGTTCCTTCATGTCACGTAGTGTGAACCAATTTGGCAGAATGTTGACCTCAGGAATAGGCCAAAGTGGATCATCCATTCGGTGCTTCTGGCCGAAGATGGTTGCAAATGCTTTATCCTTAGCTTATGGTCTAACATGTGGATTCATAGATTTGCGAAGAGCTAAATTAAGATCCCAATGACATACCTGGGCTCGACTCCAAATAGCTTGCATAAACTAGGACACAAAAGGGACTCCCTTAATGAACTTAATGCAATCAGGTCATTGCTGTATACACTATATGCAATTGACTTGAGAACAAAGAAATAGGAATAAGAATAGGCCATTCTGCCCAGCAAGCCTGTTCTATCATTCGATGAGATCATGGCTGATCAGATAATGTGCTGAGCTCCAATTTCCTGTTTGGCCCCATAACCCCAGACTCCTTTTTGATCAATAATCTGTCTAATTCAGACTTGAATATATTCAATGACCAGTCTCGACTGCTCTCTGGGTGGAGAATTCCAAGATTAACAACCCTCAGAGAAGAAAGTTCTTATCTTTGTCTTAAATAGAAGCCCCCTTATTCTTAAACTGTGCTAGCTAGTTCCAGAATCCCCCACAAGAGGGACCATTGTCTCAGCATCTACTCTGCCAAGTCTGCTCAGAATCTTGTTTCAATATCATCTCTCGGGGTGGCACGGTAGCACAGTGGTTAGCATTGCTGCCTCACAGTGTCAGGGACCCAGGTTCGATTCCCATCTTGGATCACTGTCTGTGTGGAGTTTGCACATTCTCCCCATGTCTGCGTGGGTTTCCTCCGGGTGCTCCGGTTTCCTCCCACAGTCCAAAGATGTGCGGGTTAGGTTGATTGGCCATGCTAAATTGCCCCTTAGTGTCCCGGGATGTGTACGTTAGAGGGATTAGCAGGGTAAATATGTGCGGTTTTGGGAATAGGACTTGGTTGGGATTGTTGTCGGTGCAGACTCGATGGGCCGAATGGCCTCCTTCTGCACTGTAGATTCTATAATTCTTCTACATAGACCCAACCTGCTCAATGTTTCCACATGAGACAACCCCTTCATCCCAGAAATCAACCAAATGAGTACCTTCTCTGAACTGCTTCTAAGTATGTCATTCCTTAAGCAAGACAACCAAAACTGTACATGCTACTCAAGGTGTGGTCTCACCAACATTGTGTACAGTTGCAGCAAGACTTCCCTATCTTCATACTCAATTGCCTTGGTTTCAAAACCAATTTCAAACAGGTACTCATCACCTTTCTGAAGGTGGAACAATGCTGATGTATTTGATGGAAACATCACTCGGTAAACCTTTACCTAGTTTGTGCCTTATTAGTAATGCTTTGTGTGAACTACAAAAGTAGCCACTGCTCAAGGCAGCACACACCTGGGGCGGCATGGTGGGTCTGAGGTGGCATGCTAGCACAGTGGTTAGCACTACAGCCTCACAGTGCCAGGCACCCGGATTCAATTCCCAGTTTGGGTCACTGTCTGTGTGGAGTCTGCACATTCTCCCCGTGTCTGCGTGGGCTTCCTCTGGGTGCTCCGGTTTCCTCCCACAGTCCGAAAGACGTGCTGGTTTGGTGCATTGGACATGCTAAATTCTCCCTCAGTGTACCCAAACAGGTGCCAGAGTGTGGCGATTAGGGGATTTTCACAGTAACTTCATTGCAGTGTTAATGTAAGCCTACTTGTGACACTAATAAATAAACTTTAAACTTTTAAACACCTTGATCCAAACATCTGTAGTTTCCAGGTCTCCTTGTTGCCAGATGAAGAATCAGAGAGTGGTTACAGCACAGAAGGAGGCCATTGGCCCACCCCAGGCTCGCAAGAAGAGTAATTCTGCTGGTCCCATTCCCTTGCCTTTTCCCTTAGCTCTGCAATATTACGCTCAAGTAATTAACAAAGATGATGCGGTGACACAGTGGTTAGCTTTGCTGCCTCACAGCGCCAGGGACCTGGTTTCAATTCCAACATTGGGTGATTGCATGGAGTTTGCACATTCTCCCCATGTCTGAGTAGGTTTCTCTGGATGCTTCGGTTTCCTCCCACAGTCCAAAGATGTGCAGGTTAGGTGGACTGGCCATGGTAAATTGCCCCTTAGTGTTCCAAGATATATAGGTTAGGGCTATTAGTGGGATAAATAGGTGGGGTTACAGAGATAGGGCTTGGGTAAGAAGCTCTGTCAGAGAGTAGGTGTAGCTTTTGGTGGGCCGAATGGCCTCCTTCTGCACTGTAGGGATTCTAAGGAAAATATTCTTTTGAAATACATAACTGAATTTGCTTCCGCCAACCTCTCTCTCAGGTCATGCATTCTAGATCCTAACCACTCACTGGGTAAAAGGGTTTTTCCTCATGTTACAAAGAACAAAGAACAAAGAACAATACAGCACAGGAACAGGCCCTTCGGCCCTCCAAGCCCGCGCCGCTCCCCGGTCCAGGATTGAATCCTGAATCCAGGATCCCCACCCAATTTTCCAGCCTATCTACATACCAATATCCTATCCACCGAGCTGTCCCTCACAGCTACGATGCTTTGTTCATTACAACCTATTAACTTACCCCCACCCCCCCATTCCAGACCATGTGATCTCCAGGGAGAGGCGAAAACCCAGAGTGAAAAACCCCAGGGCCAATATGGGGAAAGAAAATCTGGGAAATTCCTCTCCGACCCCCTGAGGCGATCGAAACGAGTCCAGGAGATCACAATGGCCCCGATCGGAAAATGCTTCCCAACCCTAGTCATTTCCACTTCCACGAACACCATATGAATCCCCTGCCCCCGAGACAGGTTCCCAACTATCCGCAGTCTCACTCTGTACTGGCACCAGCAAGATGATCGTAGAATGAAGCCTTGAAACGAGAAACCAGGAACAATTAGCCCGCGCCGCTCCCTGGTCCAAACTAGATCACTCTTTTGTATCCCTCCATTCCCACTCCGTTCATATAGCTGTCTAGATAAGTCTTAAACGTTCCCAGTGTGTCCGCCTCCACCACCTTGCCCGGCAACACATTCCAGGCCACCACGACCCTCTGTGTGAAATATGTCCTTCTGATATCTGTGTTAAACCTCCCCCCCTTCACCTTGAACCTATGACCCCTCGTGAACGTCACCACCGACCCGGGGAAAAGCTTCCCACCGTTCACCCTATCTATGCCTTTCATAATTTTATACACCTCTATTAAGTCTCCCCTCATCCTCCGTCTTTCCAAGGAGAACAACCCCAGTTTCCCCAATCTCTCCTCATAACCAAGCCCCTCCATACCAGGCAACATCCTGGTAAACCTCCTCTGTACTCTCTCCAAAGCCTCCACGTCCTTCTGGTAGTGTGGCGACCAGAACTGGACGCAGTATTCCAAATGCGGCCGAACCAACGTTCTATACATCTGCAACATCAGACCCCAACTTTTATACTCTATGCCCCGTCCTATAAAGGCAAGCATGCCATATGCCTTCTTCACCACCTTCTCCACCTGTGACGTCACCTTCAAAGATCTGTGGACTTGCACACCCAGGTCCCTCTGCGTCTCTACACCCTTTATGGTTCTTCCATTTATCGTGTAGCTCCTCCCTACATTATGCCCACCAAAATGCATCACTTCGCATTTATCAGTATTGAACTCCATCTGCCATTTCCTTGCCCAAATTTCCAGCCTATCTATATCTTTCTGTAGCCTCTGACAATGTTCCTCACTATCTGCAAGTCCTGCCAGTTTTGTGTCGTCCGCAAACTTACTGATCACCCCAGTTACTCCTTCTTCCAGATCATTTATATAAATCACAAACAGCAGAGGTCCCAATACAGAGCCCTGCGGTACACCACTAGTCACAGGCCTCCAGCCGGAAAAAGACCCTTCCACTACCACCCTCTGTCTTCTATGACCAAGCCAGTTCTCCACCCATCTAGCCACCTCCCCCTTTATCCCATGGGATCCAACCTTTTTCACTAGCCTACCATGAGGGACTTTGTCAAACGCTTTACTAAAGTCCATATAGACAACATCCACGGCCCTTCCTTCGTCAACCATTTTGGTCACTTCTTCAAAAAACACCACCAGGTTCGTGAGGCATGACCTCCCTCTCACAAAACCATGTTGACTATCGTTAATGAGTTTATTCCTTTCTAAATGCGCATACATCCTATCTTTAAGAATCTTCTCCAACAACTTCCCCACCACGGACGTCAAGCTCACCGGCCTATAATTACCCGGGTTATCCTTCCTACCCTTCTTAAATAACGGGACCACATTGGCTATCCTCCAATCCTCTGGGACCTCACCTGTGTCCAGTGACGAGACAAAGATTTGCGTCAGAGGCCCAACGATTTCACCTCTCGTCTCCCTGAGCAGCCTTGGATAGATTCCATCAGGCCCTGGGGATTTGTCAGTCTTTATATTCTCTAACAAACCTAACACTTCCTCCTTTGTAATGGAGATTTTCTCCAACGGTTCAACACTCCCCTCCGAGACACTCCCAGTCAACACATCCCTCTCCTTAGTGAATACCGACGCAAAGTATTCATTTAGGATCTCCCCTACCTCTTTGGGCTCCAAGCATAAGTCCCCACTTTTGTCCCTGAGAGGTCCGATTTTTTCCCTTACAACCCTTTTGTTCCTAACGTATGAATAAAATGCCTTGGGATTCTCCTTAATCCTGTCTGCCAAGAACATTTCGTGACCCCTTTTTGCTCTTCTAATTCCCCGTTTGAGTATTTTCCTACTTTCATTATACTCTTCCAGAGCTCCCTCCGTTTTTAGCTGCTTGGACCTAACATACGCCTCTCTTTTCCTTTTGACCAGTCCCTCAATTTCCCTGGTTATCCACGGTTCTCTAATCCTACCCTTCC
This sequence comes from Mustelus asterias, assembly GCF_964213995.1. Taxonomy (NCBI): domain Eukaryota; kingdom Metazoa; phylum Chordata; class Chondrichthyes; order Carcharhiniformes; family Triakidae; genus Mustelus; species Mustelus asterias. Next base: position 92,195,325 of record NC_135803.1, on the reverse strand, counting down.
TATCCTTCTTTTTTACAGGCACATGCTTGTCCTGTAGCCCTAACAACCATTCCTTAAAAGACTGCCACATACCAGATGTGGATTTACCCTCAAACAGCCTCTCCCAATCAAGAGCTGCCAATTTCTGCCTGATCCCAATAAAGTTAGCCTTCCCCCAATCCAACACCTTACCCTTGGGACACCACTCATCCTTTTCCATCACTATCCTAAAGCTAACAGAATTGTGGTCACTATTTGCCACATGTTCCCCGACCAAAACTTTGAAGACCTGACCGGGTTCATTCCCCAGCACCAGGTCCAGTATAGCCCCCTCTCTAGTTGGGCTGTCCACATATTGTTCCAACGAACCCTCCTGTACACATTTTACAAATGCCTCACCATCCAGAGTCCCTGCCCTCAGCGATTTCCAGTCTATACCAGGGAAATTGAAGTCTCCCACTACAACAACCCTATATTTCCTGCACCTATCCAGTATCTCCTGACATATCCATTCTTCCACTTCCCTTGGCCTGTTGGGGGGCCTGTAGTACACCCCCAACATAGTGACTGCGCCTTTCCTGTTTCTAAGCTCCACCCAGAGTGACTCGCTACACGACTCCTCCGAATTGTCCTCCCTCTGCACCGCTGTAATATGCTCTCCAACCAATACCGCTACTCCCCCACCTCTTTTGGCCCCTCCTCTGTCTCGCCTAAAACACTTGTACCCTGGAATATTCAGCTGCCAGTCCTGTCCCTCTTTCAACCAAGTCTCCGTCACCGCAACCACATCCAAATTCCTCGTGCGCATTAAGGCCCCAAGTTCGTCTGTTTTACCTGCTACGCTCCTTGCATTGAAGTATAAGCACTCCAGACCCCCAGGCTCAGTGAGGTCGTCCTCCCCCAGAGTGCTCTTCTTCTTTGCCAGCCTTGTCCCAGCCCCAAGCTCGTCCCCAGCCACCACACTTATAGACCTAATAGTTTGATCCCCACCCCCCTGCCACACTAGTTTAAACCCCCCCGAACTGCATTAGCAAAGCTCCCAGCCAGGATATTTGTGCCCTTCCAACTTAGTTGTGACCCCTCCCTCTTGTACAGGTGCCATCCTCTCCTGAAAACCTCCCATTGGTCTATGAAAATAAAGCCCTCCCTCCTGGACCAGTCCTTTAGCCAGGCATTCATTTGAACCAACTCCCTATTCTTATCCTCACTGGCACGAGGCATTGGGAGCAGCCCAGAGATGGCCACCCTAGTGACCCTACTTTTTAACCTATTTCCCAACTCCCTGAATTGCTCCCTTAGGACCCCCCTACTCTTCCTATCTACTACTTTTGGTTCTTTTGCAAATCATCTTAAATCAGTGTCATCTGGTTCCTAACCTTTCCACCAAAGTAACCATTTCTTTCACCTACACTGTCCAGACTCCTCAATGTTATGAACATCTTCATCATAGAATCCTTAAAGTGCAGGAGGCCATTCAGCCCATCAAGCCTGCACCGACAACAATCCCACCCAGCCCCCATCCCCGTAACCCCATTTTTTACCCTGCTAATTCCCCTAACCTACACTGTGGAGTGTGGGAGGAAACTGGAGGACCCGGAGGAAACCTACCCAGACACGGGGAAAAGTGGAAACTCCATATAGACAATCACCCGAGGCCGGAATTGAACCTGGGTCCCTGGTGTTGTGAGGCAGCAGTGCTAGCCACTGTGCCACCGTGTTGCACCAAATCTCATCTCAAATCTGTTCTCAAAGGAGAACAACCTCAGCTTCTCTAATCTATCCACTTAACTGACCTCCCTCATCACTAGAAACATTGTAAATCTTTCCTGCACCCACTCTAAAACTTTCATATCCTTCTGAAAGTATGGTCCCCAGTTTTGACCAGAGTACCCAAGTTGAATCCCAAACAGTGTTTTACAAAGGTTTGAATGAATGAAAATAACAGGCAAATAACATTGCATAAAGATTGGATAACATTTCAGGGGCAACCCTTGAAGTTCACCAACTTTTGTTTTTACTCCTTGATTATAGCTAGCCTAACTGCGATGATTGTATGGAAATATGAAAACAAGGATTCATTTTCCAATTAACTATTACCATAATTCACTGGAAATTGCTGATAAGAGAACTCAAAACAACAGCATGTTGACAGCTCTTCAGGAGATCCAAGTTCGGATTCATTTGATGATAAAGTAGAAACTTCCCATGACCTGAAGGGCAAGAAGGATGGAGCGTGAATGGAATCCTAGATCTGCAAAACAGTGCAAATCTATTAACGTCAGTCTTCACCTAATTTCTCATCTGCTGGTTTAGTCCGAACAGTGGATGAAAATGGGCTTGAGTAAAGGATTGGATCTTCTGAGGGTGTTTGGTTAGATCCATGCTGAGGGAATATGACACTGGGTCCCAAGAGTAAAATATGATGAAATAAATTTTGTTCCAGTCATTTCTGACACAGTGGCTAAAAGGACGGTCAGCACACAGAAAGGAGCTAATCGTTGCTTCCAGCATACAGAGCATTTTCTGTATCTCACAGCAATAGCGACAGATACATTCCTATTGTGTTGGCACACTTGGCCTACTTGGGTGTGTTGTTTGAGTATAATAATAAAGAACTCTGCGCCAATCCACTACACTTTATCTCTGCAATTTCATCTGTATGTGAAACAAAAACTAGTCATTGTTTCTTTCTTCTTTCTTTTCACTTACATGATTTTCCTATGAAAGGATCAGAATTTAAGCATATAGAATTTACACAGTATGGAGTGTTAATAACAAGTAATTCCACTGATTGAAAAAAAAAATCATAAATCACTTTGACAACAGGTTATAAATCCTTTCCTGCAATTCCATGGCCCAGATCTTCCGGTCTCTGGATTGTTGAAGACTGGATGTACCCACTGTCCAAGATATGCTATGGAATTCCTTGGTAGTCCCAATGCAGTCACTCCATGGGAATTGAAGTTTGAACTTCCAATGGGAAATTCTCCTCATCTCCTGGACTCTCCAAAAAAGTCTCCAACTCAGAGCGATTTAGAGACTTTGAATTTACTTACCTGGATAGTTACTCAGGGAATGTTAGCCAGAAAAATTATAGGCTTACTCCTGTCCTCTACCCCCCAACCCTCCCCTTGAACCCTGACTCCCACCCACAACCTGACCTCACCACCCAATTCCCCCCCCCCGCCATCACCCGAACCAACCACTCCACATTATCTCTTCAACCACCTACCCACTGTATTACCTTACCCACTTACCTTACCCACCCTACCCCCCTTATCTCACCTACTCTATCCCTTACCCAGATAATTTACTTACCCTTCCCCTTACCTATTTACCTTACCCATCCCTTACCTTCTCTCCATAGCTTTGGGTTATTGAAACTCTTTAGTTACCAGAATACAGCAGCTAGTGCTGCAAAAGGGGGCATGGCTTCTGCCGCTCTCTCCGAGGTTTCCTGCGTTGAGTTAGTTTGGAAGGATCCTCCTTAGGAAGATTGCCCAGAAAAATCAGAGGAAGCTAAGTGGACTTTTTTGGTCTGATCAGGGTGGGACACAGAGGTTCTGATCCTTATCAGAAGATTTGGACCACGTATTACCATGTATTAACCTGCTGACACTGCATTTCCACAATCACACACTGTCTAACCCTTGTTCAGAACCAATAAAACTCTACAACATTTAAAAACGGGAAAAGCTTTTTGCTCATCCATTTTTGACTGAATTCAATCTAACTTATTAACCTCTACCTATAATTTCATTCCTATTTGATACTGGATTTTTTTTGGTCATTCGGTAATTGTGCATGAAGAAACAAATCACTAAGAACTTCTGAACCAAGCTACTGAAAAATGTCACCATGTGGAAAGAAGGAAAGACTTTCACTTACATAGCATCTTCCACGACCTCAGAAAATCCCGAAGTGCTTTACTGTTGCAATGTAGGAAACGTGCAGTCAATTTGTGAATGAACAGCACGGTGATAACGACCAAAGAATCTGTTTCAGTGATGTTGGTTGAGGAATACGAGAATTCATTTTCTCTCCTTCAAAAGTGTCATGGGACCTTTAACATTTACCTTTGAGGGCAGACAGAGTCTCTGCTTAACATCTCATTCCTCAGCACTACACTATAGTGTCAGCCTTTATTATATACTTACATGTCAGGAGTAGGATTTGAATCCGTAACCTTTGACTCAGAGATAAGTGATACAACTGAGCCAGGCTGCCACACAGAATGTCTCTGTTTGTCCATTATGGTGTATATGCACCCTCCATACCATAAAGATATGTTTCACTAATCTAAGCCCAATGAGTGTATGAGTAGTCACAGTGCCAGGGAGCCAGGTTCATTTCTGGCCTTGGGTGACTGTGTGGCCTTGCATGTTCTCCCAGTGTCTGGTGGGTTTTCTCAGTTTCCTCCCATGGTCCAAAGATGTGCAGGTTGGGTGGATTGGCTATGACAAATTGCCCCTTAGTGTCCCAAGATGTGTAGGTTAAGTGGATTAGCCATAGTAAATGTGTGGGGTTACACGGATAAGGTTGGAGCAAAGGCCTGGGTACGATACTCTGTCAAAGAGTCGGTGCAGACTCGGTGGGCTGAATGGCCTTCTTCTGGACTGTAGGTGTTCTATGATTCTGGATTCAAAGAGTTATGGTTAGGAACCCCCAAACATGTGCAGTGTGCTGTTAGAGTTTGGCCAGTTAAAACCATGCTGCTTTCCATTACAGATGCTGAAAGAATGTTTCCCCTTGTGAGGGAGACTAGAACTAGGGGACACAATTTAAAACGCAGATGAAAAGAAACTTTTTCTCTTCAAGGGTTGTGAATCTTTAGGCCTCTCTTCACCTAAGAGCTGCAAAGACAGGGTCAATGAATATTTTAAAGGTAGATGTAGACAGGTTTGTGACTGACGAACTGGGAGTCAAATGAAGGGTCATCCTGACAAAACGTTGGTTCTATTCTCTCTCCACAGATGTTATCAGACCTGCTGAGATTTTCCAGCATTTTGTGTTTTTGTTTCAGGTTCCAGCATCTACAGTATTTGCTTTTATATTCGGGAGTCAAAGGTTATCCAGGGTAGGAGGAATATGGAATTGAGGCCACAATTAGATCAACCATGATCTTATTGAATGGTGGAGCAGACTTGAGGGGCCGAAAGGCCTACTCCTGCTCCAAATTCATATTGTGTGGATCATTGGTAACTTCTTGCTACATGTTCACTGAGGACCATATTACCAATTATGGTATTGGCTGCATGGTTACCTGGAGTTGAGTGAGAAGAAACTTAAGTCTTCAGTGAAAGGTCTATTTCGCCATTTTCCACGAGTAAATCAGGCTTGGTTTGCCAAACATGAATAGCGCCTTCAAATACCGCACACGTGCCTGGCTCAGATGTTAGTTCACAAAGTCACCAGTGATACTGTCTGCAACTCTTTGTCCCTCTTTATCTTTAACAAACTACAGGCCAGTCAACCTAATGCTGGTGGTGAGGAAAATGTTCTAGACAATAACCCAGAACAAAATGAATTGGCATTGGAAAAATATGAGATGATAAATGAAAGTCAGCACAGATTTGTTGAAGGCAAATTGTACTTGGCTAATCTGAATGAGTTCTTTGATGAGTCAATGTATACAGGGATTTTCGAAAGAAATCTGACAAAGTATCACATAATAGACTTGCTGGCACTATTAAAGCCCATGGGATTAAAGGGACAATGGCATCATACATACAACAGAGACTAAGGGACAGAAAGCAGAGAATAGGAGGAACGGTTGTTTCTCAGATGGAGGAAAATACACATTTCTGCTTCCCCATGGTCGGTATTAGGACCGGTGCTCTCTTTGAAATGTATTCTGAACCTGGGTATACAGGTTTCAAAGTTTGCAGGTGACATGAAATCTGGAAATGCAGAAACGTTGAAGTGGATAGTAACAGTTTTTAGGAAGACACAGACTGGTGAAATGAACAAACACATGTCACCTAACACATAGAAGTGATATGTTTTATCGGAGGAATGAGAAGAAGCAATATAAACAAAATAGTGCAATTTACATGGATGCAGGAAATGAGGCACAAATCTTTGAAGGTGGCAGGACAAGTTGAGAAGGCTGTTAAAAAGTATATGGGATCCTTGGCTTCATTAATAGAAGTTATGCTAACCTTTATAAAATGTTGGTTCGGCCTCAACTCAGCTGTAATGTTCAATTCTGGACACCAGACTTTAGAGGAGATGCAGAAGAGATTTACCAGGAAAGTACCAGGAATGAGGTGGACAGAATTACTTTGATCATGTCAATAAGGTGAAGACATTTCCAGCTGAAGAAGAAGCAGTAACTGGAGGACACAGATGTAAACTGACTGACAAAAGAACCAGAGGTCAGATGGAAACATTTTTATACACAGTGAGTTGTTGTGACCTGAAATGATACTGGAAACAGATTCAAAATGATTTTATAAAGGGAATTGGATAAATACATGAAGGGGAACATAAGAGAGGGCTGTGGGGAAAGACCAGGTGAGTGAATTGGCCAACTTTATCAAAGAGCTGGCATGGTGGTCTCCTTCTGCACTATATCATTCAATATGTTTTGGGCACATAATTACAAAGGCAGGTTGCATAAAACTTGTTTTAAATTCCTTTGAGATTTGACAACTGAGGTGATTAAATAAGGTATTTAACATACTAAAGAAATTCAATAAGATAGAAAGAGAGGAACTATTTCCTCCAGGAATTTAGAACGAGGGGCACAATCTTAAAAGTTCTACAATGTAGGCCACTCAGGAGTAAAATCAGGAATTATTTTCTCACATAAAGGGGAGCAAAAATCTCTTCCCCCAAAAAGTTGTTGAGCTGGGTGTCAATTGGAAGATTCCAGTCCGAGATTGATATTTTTTACTGGGTAAATTTAACAAGGGATATGGAATAAAGGCGGGTAAATGGAGCTGAGGTACAGATTAGTCATGATCTACTTGAATAGCAGAACAGCATTGAAGGGCTGAATGACCTAATCCTATATTCTCAATATCTCTACTACCATTGCCACCATCAATTATCCTCCATCCTTTTTTCAAATGTCTACCACAGCAGTTAATCTTCCTGGTACCAGTCTCTCCGGGTTCCATGTGGGTCTGGGGCACGGTGGTATTACACATATTCCAGTAGTTTCTCTTTAATTGCTTGTGTAGTGGACAGACCTTTCCCACCTCAAAGTCCTTACTCTCATCTTTTATTCCTCCATACCGCTCAATTCTCAGTCCAAAATCCTCTCAAATCTAACCCCCCTCCCTGCTTTAGCTTGGATGTGGTCCACCTACCTACCTACCTCCCCCTTGAATCGCTCAATAAGTCAGCCATGGCTTAGTGGAAGTATAATTGCCTGAGACAGAAGGTTATTGGTTTAAACTCATAATCTAAGATGGCACTCCACTGCACCACAGTTTGTCCCTCAACCAACAATACCAAAACAGATTACCTGCTCATTTTCAGATTGCTGAAAATCTGGGATCTTGTGAGATCTTGCTGTGCATGATCTGAGCTGTCTTTCCTACATTTCAATAGTGACTACACTTCAGAAAATGCTTCATTGCTTGTCCTGCACTTTGCGGTGTGCCAAGATCATGCAAGAGATTATACAAACGTAAGTTGCTTTTCCACATTCACTGTGAAGTTTCTGAGATTCTGATGTGATTCTAGTGTTACCAGGAAAACAATTTGCATTGAATTGATTTTCTTTTGCCAAATAGTTACTGCAGGAGAATCTGCCAGAAATAACCAAACAGCCGTTAGAAACTACTGCAGGTGGTGTGGTGTGGTGTGATGTGATGTGGTGTGGTGTGGTGAGGTGAGGTGAGGTGTGGTGTGGTGTGGTGTGATGTGGTGTGGTGTGATGTGGTGTGGTGTGGTGTGGGACAAGGCAAGGGAACTTTGGACTTCAAAACAAGCTTCCAATATAGTACAAATCTCAAATGATGTTTGCAGTGTACCTAAGACAATAATTAGTCCAGAGTTATTTATGAATCATTGGCAGCTAAGATGTCAGTGTTCAGGCAATAAGCTGAGACTGCTTCAAACCGCCAGACCTCAGAAGATAGAGAGTTTTGGAGCAGCCAACAATAGTTGGCTAAGATGAGCAACACCAGCCGAAAGAAGAAGCCTCAAAAACATGTGACTAAATTTAATTATAGTTGAAGGTAAACTAAACCCGTCATTCAAATAAATGGAGCTGACAATTGTAATCCGAATTAGACACATAAACATGGTAAATTTTCCAATGTGTATTTATAATTATGGTTTCCCTTTTAGGGTCAATTTTATGCAGTTTATGCTTGGGAAGCAGAGTCTTGCCTACAGGTGATACTTGGAGTGCGAGTGTGACACACAGTGGTCACATGCCAGGGTCTCCAGTCTCTCCAGAATGAGCTCTAGATCGGTGGGCATTAAACACAAGATGGCGACTCTGGGTGGGTATGCTGCTCCTTTAACTTCCAACCGTAAAACACAATCTACCATTCATCGATGCAATATCTACAGAAATCAGTAATGAGATGTAGGAAGGTGGTTTAGGGTGTGGGCGATGACATGGTTGTCAGTGGAAGGAGTCTTGGTAACGTATATGATGTTGGGTGAAGAAAGTGAACTTGGGGTCAATAATAACACCAAGATTCAGCACCCCTATAAAATCCTCATTGCTCCAGATTGTAATCTTAAATAGGTACTGAACAACCTGTGCAACAGCTGTGGAATCAATTATAAACATCAAAGCAAACAAATAGAAGATTAATTTGTGAGGAAACATATGCCTTCTGTTAACTATTATCAGAAATCTGTATCAATAGCCAAGTGAAAACTGCCGGGTAACTAAGTGAAAGGACAGTCAGCACACAGAATGAATGGCCTCCTTCTGTTCCTTTTCACACCATCAAGCCTGTCCCAGATCTTTCAAAGAGCAGCTATCCGATTAGTGCCACTCCCCTGCTCTTTCCCCAGAGCTCTGTTATCTGTTCCTTCTCCAGGAAGTATCCAATTTCCTTTTAAATATTACAATTAGAATTTGTTTCCACTACACTTTCAGGCAGTGCATTACAGATCATCATAATTTGCTAAGTAAAATATTTCTCCCAACCTCCTCCCTGGTTCTTTTAGATCCACAGGGGAAGAGGTGAGTGATTGATTGATTCTGGCTATGTGGAAAGCTCAACATCTCTGCCTCAATCTTCTCAAATTCAGCGACTTAATATGTAGAGAATCATAAATTAGTGGGCCTGTGGACCCAAGCACACATGCGCCAGTTGGCCTATTGCTCCCTGGAGCATATTGTAACTTCTACTGGTTTAATTATCATTTGTACAACCGTTAAGAAAACTCTACACTGAACCTCATCCAATTATCCAGCTGTTAAGAATGCTACCCAGTGTAGCACTGAGCTATACAGACCATAAGAGTTCCCCAACTCAGTCTGCAGTCTCAGATGGGTTTGCATTTGGGGTTACTTTGGCATTGGGGTTCTTGGATGGGCAGGGTAGAAATGAGCCCTCCTAATCAGCGTGAGGGAAATCATGCTGCAGTGCATGAATGTATGGGTGTTATGGCGGCAAGTTTCCTACAGTTGAATATCCTGCTTGCACTGGACTCACAAAGAAAGTCCTTTGGTTGCAGGACTGGAGGGTGGATAGTATCTGTGGCATTGACTATCAACCAGAGCCAGCTTCTTCAGGAAATATGCAAAAATTAAAAGGACCAAAAAAATTAGTATCCAATATGAAATAAAACTAAGTGCTGGAAATATGAAATGTCATATTCAATTCGAAATGTTAACTCTGTGTTTCTCTCTACAGATGCTGCCAGATATGCTGAATATTTCCAGCATTTCGTTTTAGTTCATATTTCTAGCATCTGCAGTATTTTGCTTTTATATTACCCCGTCTGCCCTTGTTGAAGTGCTATTCAATTCCTCTGTCTCTTTTGAATGTCATTGAGAAACTTGCCAACTATTGAGCAGGCACCACACAGGCAATGGGAGTCACTCCAGGTTTCACATTACAGAGTGTACTGAATATTCACTGTTGATACAAAATACTTTGACAGCAACTGCTTATAAATATCTTTTTAAGCTATGAGCCAAAATTCAACTGGAAATTACGCAGCACTGCTACAGTGAATAAAGCAACCACAATGATACTCAGAAACCACCAGAACAGGAGGCAAAATTGTTCCATCTCTGAACAGGAGAGGATTCATTTTATATTGATCAGTTTTCAATACAAATTACTGAAAAAACCACCTCAAGCCACCATCCGGGAGCTCAGGTTCCTATCTTGTCACTATCCAAGAACACAGTTCCTTCATGATGTCCCAGCTTGCTGAAACAGCTCTGCAAAAATGTTGTGGCTTGGGAACTCACATCAGGGCTGTTTAAAACCCTTTCCTGCTATTGATTTCAATCAGTGTTTGGGCATAAATCAATTGAGATAAAAGCTAGCCAGATAAGTAGAGAGAAGGAGCAAACAAACAATCTGATGGGTAAATGACTATCAAATAGTAAGGTTCTCTTTTACAAGGCTCCCATTGCCTGGCTAACTTGTAGGGTATGTTGGAGTGAACCCGAAATTAAAAGATACAAGATGGTTACCTGGCACAAAATGGACTCTGTGAAAAGACATTAAGATGTGCTGACTTAGGCACAGACATTGCACAATGAGTTAAATCCTCTTCGTGTCTAATTACTACAGGAAATGAATCAGACCTTGATGCCCAGATGATCACCTTAGCTTGAGATAAAGCAGAACCAAAACAATGAGTTTTGGTAACGAGATCAGTCGTTGATGGGGGGGGGGGCATAAATGTATAACGATGTGCTAACTGCTAATGTCCGTACTTGTCCACTATTTGAAAATGTATAAAAGAAGCTCAGCTGCCACTTTAAAGTTGAGAAGGTGACTGCGTGCACTGTGGAGAGCCCTGCGCTTCTCCCAAAGCTTTGTCCGATAAACTGCATGTTGAATCTTTAAACCTGACTCCGAGTGGTGATTTTCCCACAACAAATTGGCGTAGTTGGCAGGATCTCACTGCTGGTGAGTTAATCGGTTGGCCTCGATCGGCAAACTGGAGTAGAGATTATTGTACCTGTGGGAGTCAGATTGAGCCAACAATGCAGTTAAAAACGGGTGAAAATTAGGGGAATTTATGGGACTATCGGATAGAAACAGGAATTGATTGCTTGTGCTGATCGACTAAGGACAAGGAAGTGCCCGTCTCAAACGCGTTAGACCGGTTGTTAAGAGGGGAAATCCGCCACGTGAAGGTCAGGACCCTGAAGTGGGCGTAGAGGCACCAAGGCACTTATGATCGTGAAGCACAAGTGATAAAGGTCATTTAGCATCAAACTCTGTAGTGACGAACAAGCGCAGAGTTTGCCACCTGTTTGCATAAAAGTTTGTGTAGTTTATGTACTTGTCTGTCACGTTGTAAAGCGGTGTGGTAAGGAACTGATCACCCTGACCGAGAGCCGGACTCCGGTGGAGGAAACACGTTGCCGAGGAGGTAATCGTGGCCGTGAGTATAAATAGAAACCCCAACAGTGGAGAAAACACATTGCTGAGGAGGTAATCGTGGCCGGGGCGTAGAAGTCTGCAAGATGGCAGGTAAAGAAACTAAGTGGGGACCTGCGGGTTCCCTTATTGATAAATATATGACAGACAGACATTCGTTGATTAAGAAGATGCAAAGGAATGGCTGGGATGTTTCTCAGACCTTAGAACAACAAAGTGGGTAGATGGGGAAAAGAGAGACAAAACAAAAAAGGCAGGGGTATTATTAGTACATCAATTAGCTGGACTAATTGAACAAGTAGTCACCTCCACTAAAAAGTGGAACGAAGATAAGGATCAAATTAAAAAATTAGAATCCAGAGTAAGGGAATTGGAGAAAAGGAATCGAGTATTAGAGGAGAATCAATGGGGAGGGGAAACTGTTCCTCTGCCCCCTTATGAGTCCACACAACAGAGACCAATCACCCCTCCAGAGGAAGGGGAAGCGCTAGAACACAACTTGGCGCCAGTAACCCGAGGGGGAACGGACGCGCAGCCAACAGCAAATTACAAACCATTCACCCCGGGCGAAAGACAACAGATAATGGCCTCCCTGGGTAAACTACAACCTAGAAGCACAAATACGAAATTTTGGGAAGAATTAGATACGGTTTGGGCAGGACACCAACTACACTTAAGGGATATACACCAATTTGTTAGGGCCGCATGTCCAGCGGATAAATGGAGGCAGGTAGCCAGAATGCCCGCCATTACCCTAACACAAGACTACAGTGGGGGACGTTGGACACACGCAGTAGCCCTAACAGCAAAAATAGATGCCCAACAGGCACCCTTCGCCCTGTTTAAAACAGAAGTCCAGAGAGTTTTAGGAAATGCCCCTGCCAATTGGAGTAAAATCACAACAACCAAGCAACAAAAGGGGGAAGGGGCCTCTGAATACGGGGAACGGTTATTCCAAATATACCAGGAATGCTCAGGGCAAGGAAACCCAGGCCGTGGGGATCGAGCCTTCATCCAGGCTTTCAAGGATGGGCTCTCCAGCGCTCACCAAACCATCTTAAAAATGGGAGTGATCATGTGCCAGGATTATGATGAACTGGTGGAATGGGCTAGCGGCATACACGGAGGCGGGGAGGAGGAATCTCAGACGAAGATAAAACAGGAAAGAGTAGCCGCCTACGGTAGCGGGAGCGGAACTAAGCCCAACCTGACCTGTCACAATTGTGGCCGACAAGGGCACTTTTCAAAGGAGTGCTGGGTCCCAAGGAAAGGAAATAAATTTGGAAGCAGTGGGAGACATTGTAATCATTGTAATAAAAATGGACACACGGAAGCAATATGTTGGGACAAACATGGGAGACCCCCGCTCCGATCCATGTCCACAGCAGAATTGGAGGAACTAAGGAACCTCCGACCTGTACAGGGCATTGGTGAGGCCGCAGCTGGAATACTGTGTGCAGTATTGGTCCCCTTATATGAGGAAGGATATATTGGCATTGGAGGGAGTGCAGAGAAGGTTCACCAGGTTGATACCGGAGATGAGGGGTTTGGATTATGAGGAGAGGCTGAGGAGATTGGGTTTGTACTCGTTGGAGTTTAGAAGGATGAGGGGGGATCTTATGGAGACTTATAAGATAATGCGGGGGCTGGATAGGGTGGAGGCGGAGAGATTCTTTCCACTTAGTAAGGAAGTTAAAACTAGAGGACACAGCCTCAAAATAAAGGGGGGTCGGTTTAAGACAGAGTTGAGGAGGAACTTCTTCTCCCAGAGGGTGGTGAATCTCTGGAATTCTCTGCCCACTGAGGTGGTGGAGGCTACCTCGCTGAATATGTTTAAAGCGCGGATGGATGGATTCCTGATCGGTAAGGGAATTAAGGGTTATGGGGATCAGGCGGGTAAGTGGTACTGATCCACGTCAGATCAGCCATGATCTTATTGAATGGCGGGGCAGGCTCGAGGGGCTAGATGGCCTACTCCTGCTCCTATTTCTTATGTTCTTATGTTCTTATCAGCAAGACTGATGGCCTGCAGCCCCCATTCATAAGGGTAAGGAGGAGGGAAGGGTCTATGTGTCTGCACGAGTAGGGGGCAGGCAATGTGAGATGCTGGTGGACACAGGAGCGTCCATATCTGTCACCGACCTTCCCTTACCCACTACAAGTAGGATGATTTATCTAACAGGGATAGAAGGGAACAAAACACCCGCCTACCTGAGCGAGACGTTAATAGAAATAAATAATTTGTATATCCCTATGAGATTCCATGTATGTAAAGATAACAAGGATACAATAATGGGAAATGATTTAATGAAGGAGTGTGAAATTTTGATTGACTGTGAGAAGGGAGAGATAATCTGGCCAAAACGGGACGGTCGGAAAACTGGAATGGGAAACCGCACGAGTCACCTCGAGACTATCAAGGTGGCCACAGCCACCACCAGAGATTGGCGACTAGAAACAGAGGGGTTTGGAGCCATCTGTGCCTCTGTCCCCGGAGTATGGGTCCAAAATGAAATTAGACACTGGCCTAATCAAAACTGACCCGATAAAGGTGCCTGGACCGGAGCATAAGCCCCACCGACAATACCCAATAAAACTGGAAGCAAAGACAGCGGTAGTAGAAATAGTTAAAGGGTTAGTGGAGAAAGGAATCCTGAGGGAAACTACGAGTACCACTAACTCCCCTACCTGGCCAGTGAGCAAACCCGACGGAAGTCCAAAACCCGACGGAAGTTCCTCCCACAGTCCAAAGATGGGCGGCACGGTAGCACAGTGGTTAGCACTGCTGTTTCACAGCTCCAGGGTCCCGGGTTCGATTCCCGGCTCGGGTCACTGTCTGTGTGGAGTTTGCACATTCTCCTCGTGTCTGCGTGGGTTTCCTCCGGGTGCTCCGGTTTCCTCCCACAGTCCAAAGATGTGCGGGTTAGGTTGATTGGCCAGGTTAAAAATTGTCCCTTAGAGTCCTGGGATGCGTAGGTTAGAGGGATTAGCGGGTAAAATATGTGGGGGTAGGGCCTGGGTGGGATTGTGGTCGGTGCAGACTCGATGGGCCGAATGGCCTCCTTCTGCACTGTAGGGTTTCTATGGTTTCTAAGTTACAGACTCACAATAGACTACACTGTCCTCAATAAAGTCACGTCCAAATTGCACCCCATTGTAGCAAGCCCCTCGACAATCCTGAATGGATCGTCACCGGAGCATAAAATCTTTACCGTTTAGATATAGCCAACGGATTCTGGTCCCTACCCTTGGATCCCGAATCCCAAGACAAATTTGCATCTACGGTGGGAGACAAACAGTACACTTGGACTCGCCTACCGCAGGGATTCCACAATAGCCCCGCTATCTTCCATCGAGTAATGAATGACATCCTGAAAAGGGTTGAACTACCAGAGGGTAGCACGATTCTACAATACGTGGATGATATATTAATAGCTTCAGAATCTAAGTCAGGACACCAGGGAGCACTATACCTAGTGTTGAATGAACTGTAAACCGCAGGGTTAAAGGTGAGCCCCAAAAAGGCACAAATCGGGAAAGCACAAGTCCTGTACCTAGGACACTTAATATCACAAGGGTTTAAAGAAATGCCAACAGACCGAAAGAAGGCGGTACAACAAATGACGCGGCCAGTCACCGTAAGAGGAGTCAGGAAGGTGCTGGGACTGTTTAATTACAGCCGAAGTTTTATCCCGGAATTCGCAAAATTGCCAGAGCCTATACAGAGACTAGTTAAAGGGGGAAAGCCAGCTTTAAACCCCGTAGAATGGGGACCTGAGCAAGAAGAGGCCTATAATAAATTAAAGGCAGAACCGATATCAGCCCCCGGACTGGGACTATGAGATTCCAATAAAGATTTCCACATACACTGTAATAATGAAGGGGGGTTCTACTCTGCAGTAGTAACGCAAGATCATGGCGATAAACGGAAACCCATAGGTTACTGTTCAACGACAGAAGGGCCGGTAGTAACCGGACTGCCAAGGTGCATAGCCGCCTTCGATTGCGCCGCCTGGGCCGTAAAGGTTCGCAAACCGATAGTAATGACAGGGAACATAATCCTCCACACCAAACACACCTTGGTGGAAATGCTAAATACAGGAAAGTTAAGGTCCGTCTCGAACATGAGAAGGGCTAAATGGGAAGCCGTCCTCCTACCTCCCAGCAAATCAGTTTGAATAGTAAGAGACACAGGAGATAACCCAGTAGAAGGAATTTTGGATACAGGAGAACCACATAACTGTGGAGACATAGATATGGATATAGAAGAAGGTAGAGTAAAGGATGTACTTTTAGCAACAGCTGAAGAGACCCTTTTTGTAAATGGCTCACTTAAATACGTGGAAGGATCACCCCGAACAGGATGGGCAGTAGTAAATGACAAACTGGAAACGGTAAAGTCAGAAAGAATTGAGCTTGAAATGCTCCCTGACGTCCCAACAGCGGGAAGTCGCGTCTTGGTAAAAACATTATCTGAAAAACCAGGGATTGCGCCAAAATGGAATGGGCCATATGAGGTCATAATTAGTGGAGATACCTGTGCCTGTCTGGACATAAGGGGGAAAGGTGTATGGAAACATTGGACCCAGCTGAAATTATACAAAGAAACGAGTGAGTGATATTAACAAGTAAGCCATAAAGTGACCAGAGTGCTTTCCCAAAACAGGTGATGACTACAAGCAAGGTTAACTGACGCGTTCGGGTTGGCAATACAGCCTTTGGGAAGCTGTTAATATAGAGTAATAAGATTAATACTTGCCTGTTGCGAACATGTCTAAGATCGCGTACATGATTGCATTACTCTTTGTTGTCATGATTGTAAGATTGACAGGGCTAGAGGATAACTTATTCTACAAGGCTCATGTACATTTACACGGAAATCGAACCGTGTGTTACCCGATAGCCCAATCTGTAGAGGCTCTATTTGTGGCCACCCCTGGGTGGACCCCCCATGACTTATATACGGCGTATACCTTGGACACACCCTGTAAAGGACAAACAGGCAAATATAAAAGGGGTATACAGGGAAGATGTGTGGAACTAATAAACCCCACAGATCCTGTGTGCAAGGGGCTCCAGGGAGTGGGAGGAAGAGTATGCTCAGATGATGCAAGCTACCCGCTTTGCTTCTCGGAGCGGGGATGGGGGTGTGCGTATGCCTTGGTCCCCAAGAATGTTTCCTGTATACAGACACAGTGTGCACGTCAGCACTGTCGGGTAAATAGAGGTCAGTTTACTTGTACCTGTAACGAACAAAGGTGCCTGAATGTGACCGCGGGAAGGCAACTCATTTGTGGTCAGTGTAATGGAACCCATGTCAGCTCAGCCACATGGACATACCCGTTTGATACTTACCAATTGGTAGGATCGGGCAGAAAGTCAAGTGAACCGAGCATTTGGCAGTATATACAGTTCGTACAGACCAATAACCAGGATGTTAAATGTTACCGAGCCAAGAAGGGATTTGTGTTCCTCCTCAACCCTCCCGGTCCTCTTTGCAGTAGGAACAATAGGACCCCTCACTGTTCCATGCCCTCAAAAAGGGCATACCCGGAGAAAGATAGTGACCCGGGCCATCAGCAAAGAATTCTGTGCCGATTGGGAGGTCCCTGTCACACTGGGATCGTCACTCGGCTACGGGTTTATTGGGGCCGTCTCTGGGGGGAACAGCAGGAGTAATTAGTGCCAAAAATAGAAACCATCTTATCTGTGGATTAACCATTCTGGGAAACAGCACATCAAAGGCACTGGAGGCCGTCAAACAAGAACTGGCTGAATTAAGATTATACGCGCAGCAGACCCGCTATGCCGTAGATTATCAGTTAGCCCAGCAGGGGGAGTATGCACAATAATAGGAGACAAATGTTACAGATAAATCCTACAATGTCACCCAAGTCATTAATGACATCAGAAAGCAGCTCGATGACTTTAGACAAGGCCCCAAGAAGGGGAATAGCTGGCTCGAATGGTTATTGGGGGGATCCTGGGGGTCTTATTTAACACAGTAAGAAGTTTAACAACACCAGGTTAAAGTCCAACAGGTTTATTTGGTAGCAAAAGCCACACAAGCTTTCGAGGCTCTAAGCCCCTTCTTCAGGTGAGTGGGAATTCTGTTCACAAACAGAATTTATAAAGACACAGACTCAATTTACATGAATAATGGTTGGAATGCGAATACTTACAACTAATCCAGTCTTTAAGAAACAAAACAATGGGAGTGGAGAGAGCATCAAGACAGGCTAAAAAGATGTGTATTGTCTCCAGACAAGACAGCCAGTGAAACTCTGCAGGTCCACGCAACTGTGGGAGTTACAAATATTGTGACATGAACCCAATATCCCGGTTGAGGCCGTTCTTGTGTGTGCGGAACTTGGCTATCAGTTTCTGCTCAGCGACTCTGCGCTGTCGTGTGTCGCGAAGGCCGCCTTGGAGAACGCTTACCCGAATATCAGAGGCCGAATGCCCGTGACCGCTGAAGTGCTCCCCAACAGGAAGAGAACAGTCTTGCCTGGTGATTGTCGAGCGGTGTTCATTCATCCGTTGTCGCAGCGTCTGCATAGTTTCCCCAATGTACCATGCCTCGGGACATCCTTTCTTGCAGCGTATCAGGTAGACAACGTTGGCCGAGTTGCAAGAGTATGTACCGTGTACCTGGTGGATGGTGTCCTCACGTGAGATGATGGCATCTGTGTCGATGATCCGGCACGTCTTGCAGAGGTTGCTGTGGCAGGGTTGTGTGGTGTCTTGGTCACTGTTCTCCTGAAGGCTGGGTAGTTTGCTGCGGACAATGGTCTGTTTGAGGTTGTGCGGTTGTTTGAAGGCAAGAAGTGGGGGTGTGGGGATGGCCTTGGCGAGATGTTCGTCTTCATCAATGACATGTTGAAGGCTCCGGAGGAGATGCCGTAGCTTCTCCGCTCCGGGGAAGTACTGGACGACGAAGGGTACTCTGTCCACTGTGTCCCGTGTTTGTCTTCTGAGGAGGTCGGTGCGGTTTTTCGCTGTGGCGCGTTGGAACTGTTGATCAATGAGTCTAGCGCCATATCCTGTTCTTATGAGGGCATCTTTCAGCGTCTGGAGGTGTCTGTTGCGATCTTATTTGTTCTTATTGTGCGGTCTTATTTAATGCATGGACTAATTATTCTCGTTGTAATAATAATTGTCTGTTGCCTGATTGTCGGATGTTTTAATGTCTGCTGTAAAGTCATGATGGCTCGGATTGTGGTCACCGAAGAAGGACATCTCATGGGAACAACCAAAGACACCGAGGAAGACGATGACAATGAAGGAAAGGGCGAGAAGGTGGAAGTCTACCTGTGAACGCATGACCTGTTGGTTACGGGTCAGGCAAATTAAAAGATACAAGATGGTTATCTGGCACAAAATGGACTGTGTGAAAAGACATTAAGATGTGCTGACTTAGGCACAGGCATTGCACAACGAGTTAAATCCTGTTAGTGTCTAATTACTACAGGAAATAAATCAGATCTTGAGGCCCAGATGATCACCTTAGCTTGAGATAAAGCAGAACCAAAACAATGAGTTTTGGTAACGAGATCAGTCGTTGATGGGGGGCATAAACGTATAACGATGTGATAACTGCTAATGTCCGTACTTGCCCACTATTTGAAAATGTATAAAAGCTCAGCTGCCATTTTAAAGTTGAGAAGGTGACTGCGTGCACTGCGGAGAGCCAAGCGCTGCTCCCAAAACTTTGTCTGATAAATTGCATGTTGAATCTTTAAATCTAACTCCGAGTGGTGATTTTCCCACAACAGGGTACAATTCCAAAGATGTTTTATTTAATTATCTCAAGGGAGGTTTATGCCTTTGCAGTTTTCCTGATAAGTTCACGTCGGCCTTTGGAGGGCAGCTGTGGTATTTCTGAACTGCATCCAGGAACAACAAAGACCAGAATTTTCCATTTTCTTGAGATCTGTATAAATAGAGGCTTGAGCTATGTATTCGTACACAGCCCGTATTATACCCAAACAGATTGATTGGCAGCAGAGCTGTGTTGGAAAAGGACTCGTTGATGGAAGACCTAACCCCACAGCCCTTTGTGTTGATATGTGCATGTTCCTTGGCATTACAAACTGAATTCCCAAGTGTTACTATATACATGCTGCATGTGAAAATATCAAACTTTCATGTGTTCAGAGACAACCCAAAATGTTTTACAGCCAATGTAATACTTCTGAATTGCAACCACTGTTGTAGTGTAGGAAACACGGCAGTTTTCATACAGCAAGGTCCCACAGTGATGTGATGATGACCCCAGAGAATCTGTTTATTATGCTTTTTGAGATGTAAATATTGCCAAGGGCACTGAAGAGAAATATCCTGCTCTTCTTCCAAATAATGTAATTGGAGATTACCATATTCTGAGAGACAGTGTAGCATTCTCTCAGCACTGGCAGCAAGTCTCTGCGTGAGAATTCAACCCATGACCGATGGACACAGAGACAAGAACCACAGCTGACACACTGCGCCAAAGTATTAGCTGAAAAACAGTTCCAATCATCTTTTAGCTGTTCTTTTACACAATCAAAGTGCAAACTCAGCAGCACAGCATGATAAACACATCAAACGCATTGCTGAGCAGATGCTGCACCTGCCACAGTGGAACCTGTAGATACTAAAACAAATCTCCAAAGGACAGCAGGAACTATCTGATGCAATTTTGATGAAATGAAAACAGGCAAAAAGTGACATCATTACTCCTGGTGACCCAAGGTCAAGTAGAATCATTTGTACTCAGGGACTAGCTGAGTTGCTCCTAAAGAGAGCTAGTATAAATCAGTCTGAATGGCCTCCTTCTGTACTGTAACTATCCTATGATTCAATACTACTTCTGGGTCCAAAGACATCACTGTGACTATAAACATACTTGTGTAGTGTAACATGAGGTGCAACGCATTACCAACAAACAAAAGGGCAGAAAGGGGCTAGCAAATGAGTGCTCCAATATGGGGAAACAAAGGGAAAGGGGTCAATGTCTGCAAAAAATTAAACCTCTAATTTTAACCCTGCTGTTTAGGTAGAGAGCAGGTAACAGATGTTTTTCCACAAAGAGCGAGCAAGAGATCAGAAATCACTGGACTATTATCATACAGGCACAAGATGAAGATTGGCAGATACCTGAGAACAGTTTGTTCACCCAGCATTTCTCTGGGAGGTCTGCACCGTGCACTGAGAATGTTCGAGAATAGCACCTCATTCAGGGAGTCACACCTAATCCATGAGCAGACTATAGTGAGAGGCAGTCCGATCACGCTCTATGAACAGTGCAAGTTAACTCCCTAATCCTGTCCTGAAACACTAAGCTTGCTTCCACCTCCTTACAGCAAGTAGTAGCCCCTGACTCAATGCCCTCATGAGGTCAGGTCCTCTTGTATTTTCACTCAGAGAACTAGCCTCTATCTGAATATGTTCAGCGTCAGACTTAGACTTGTCCCTGTACCCTTGTAAAATTTATGTTCTGGCAGTGGAGCTAGCTGCTGTCTTTGACTCCACTATTGCCTCAGAGAAACAAGCACAGATAACAGTTCAGACAGTTCAACTCCACCCACTAGTGGTGAATGGAAGCTGCACAATACTGCAATAGAAACCTTCTTAAACAGTGAATGGGGCAGCCAATCAGCAACAAGCCACAAACAGGCCCTGCCCATCCCTGCGAGCCTCCCATCCACTCCAGTTTAAATAGACATTGAGAGAGATCAATTATACACAGGCTGTGGGGCAGCACGGAGCTTTCTGCTTCATCACGAGCCTACAGCAGAAAGTTATGCATTGCCGTGTGCTGAGGTGCATCTATCGGCATTAAAGGATTTGTCCAGAAAAAAACAAGTAACTGAAGCAGTGGCACCAGGGGACAAGAAGCTTTGCTCATTCACTTTGTGTTGATGACCTGTGTAACTTCATCTGCTTAGAGTTTACAAGAAAGAGAGTTTAACACTCTTGATAACATTGTGCATTGATGAGAAGTCCTGAGTTATCAGCAACACCAACTCTACCGAGGGGAACGACAGCCACTATGCTGAAGGAAAATCTTAGCTGTAAGTACTTTCATTAAAGACAAGTACTGCAGGCAAGTAACCTGTGTGAATTAATTCTGGGACATTATGCCATCAGCTGTAATGCCTCTGACTAAACTTGCCTGAAAACAGCAGCCCTGCAGTATGTGGTTTTTTGCGCCGTTCAGAGTTCATGGTTAAATGTTAAGATTGCTGAGAAATGAAAGTGACTGTTTAACTCCTCAGCAAACTTCACTGCAGTGTCTGCGAGTGGAGCACCGGGATTAGACCATGAGTATTTCTGGAACGCTAACGCTGGTCCTGTGGTTACTGGTGGCAGAGTTGCTTTTATCAGAGTCATTCACAAAGAGAGCAGGAGACAGCCTCCACGTTTGTCCTGCAGTGTGCATCTGCGCCTCGGATCTGCTGAGCTGTGTCAGTCGGAGCCTGTCCCTGGTGCCTCCTGGACTCCCCACCACTGCAACTAGCCTGGACCTCAGTCACAACAACCTGCACCAGCTGCAGGATAACTGGCTGGCACAGTTACCCCGTCTGGGTACACTCAGAGTTAGCCATAATCGCATCCGCCACATTTCTGCAGGGGCCTTCCACAATGCCTCCCAGCTCATGCACTTGGACCTGTCCTCCAATAGGCTGCACTCAGTGGAGAATCACTTCTTCCAAGAGCTGACCAACCTGCAAGAGCTGCTGCTTTACAACAATCAGATAGCACGAGTAGACAGTGCAGCCCTGCTCAGACTCAGCAATGTACAGAAGATATACCTCAGCTGGAACCTGCTGACTGATTTCCCATTCAATGCCTTACAGGAGGGCAGTCTGCCTCAACTCAAGATAATGGATATCTCCTCCAACAGGCTGTCTTCTATCCCCATTGACATGGTGACTGCATTGCCTCAGACAATTAAAAATGGCCTCTACATGCACAACAATCCTTTCATGTGCGACTGTACTCTGTACAGAATGTTCCTGCACTGGGAGAAGAGTGGGTTTAATTCTGTTCATGACTTCCGAGAGGAGCACACCTGCCTGGCCCACAGACAACCCAAGGCCACACTACGCTTTCTGAAGTACCGCCACATGTTTGAAAACTGTACTTCAGCTTACGGCCTGATCGGAATGGTAGATGCTAGCTTCATGGGGGTGGTTGGGGAATCACTCCTGATCAGCTGCAACACCAGCTTGCAGGACGAGCAGACAACCTATCTGTGGATTTCACCAAGCAAGGAGTTGATCACATACACCAAGAGTGCCAATGAAACATTCAAACACTACTCTAATGGAAGCTTGGAGATCCGCAAGGCTCAAAAAGAGCATTCTGGTGTCTACACATGCATGGCAACCAACAAGCGACTGATGCGTAATGAATCCCGTGAGGTCAATGTGACAGTGCATTATGAAAAGTATGACGCGGAGGGCTTCAACACTGGACTCACCACGCTCCTTGGCTGTGTGGTGAGTCTGGTCTTGGTGCTTATGTATTTGTACCTGACTCCATGCCGCTGCTGGTGTCGGCCAGCACAAACTCCCTCCCTGCCAAATGAGTGCAGTGCCCAGTCTTCCATCCTGACCGCCACCCCACCCTGCAATGATGACACTGGCCGTAAGGTCAGCAGTGGCAAACACGTGGTGTTCCTGGAGCCGGTAAAGGACTGCCAGAATGGCAAAATTCGGCTCGCCGTCAGCGAGGAGTTCCCAGAGATCAAAAACCCCAAAATCCTACAGCTGAAGTCTGACTCAGATTCTACCAGCTCCATCTTTTCAGACACTTCAATTACGCACTAGGTTCATCAGGTGAAAGGGCATCCAGTGCTTCAAGTTAGAAAACTTGTCCAAACACAACAAATGTGTTCCTGAGTAATCCATCATACTGACCGAGAGCCAATGACCCAGTGAGAGCAATGGAGGGATGTTTTGCACTCAGTCTTTACATCAAAGCCAGAACGTACTGTTGTCAGATTACAAGTAATTCTGCTCCACGGGCCATTTAGTGGAAAATCAATACCCTACATTGGGGAAGTGCAGGTATCTGCACTGTGTTAATTATAGCTCTTTGCACGCATCACACATAGTTTGGATTTTCCCTTTCACCCTGATGCCTTGCATTCGCATAGACTTTTTCCCAGGAAATCACAGGAGCAGCAATAGGTAAAGACATGGATGGGTGAGGATGGGAGTGGACCATGGGTTATTAACCTGCCTCTAAACTGGCAAGTGGTTTGAAGAATATGCATTCTACTTCGAATATATTGTGTCCTTGGTACATATGTACAATATTGTATCTTAACAAAACACTATCAGATGCATTTCATGTTCGCCGCAATGATGTAATCTTTATTGGGATCAGATTTATAATAAATGATTCTGTTCATTTCTAACCCAGTATATCTTATGTGCCGAGTGCATAGGCATAAAACAGTGAGGGGAGGGAGTTACTGAATCCCTTATTTTGCTACAGAAACTTTAACTAAAAATTATTTACTTACTTCTTTAAAACTAAATGTTACAGCAACTAGAATCTGCTCCTGTTCTAGAGTCATAGAGGTTTACAGCATGGAAACAGGCCCCTCGGCCCAACATGTCCATGCCGTCCTTTTGTTTTGAAACTCCGAAGCTAACCCCAATTGCCTGCATTTGGCCCGTATCCCTCTCTACCCATCGTACCCATGTAACTATCTAAATGCTTTTTAAAAGATAAAATGGTACCCGTCTCTACTACTACCTCTGGCAGCTTGTTCCAGACACTCACCACCCTCTGTGTGAAAACAATTGCCCCTCTGGACACTTTTGTATCTCTCCCCTCTCACCTTAAACCTATGCCCTCTAGTTTTAGACTCCCCTACCTTTGAGAAAAGATATCGACTATCTAGCTGATCTATGCCCCTCATTATTTTATAGACCTCTATAAGGGTCTATAAGGTCACCCCTCAGCCTCCTACGCTCCAGAGAAAAAAGTCCCAGTCTATTCAGCCTCTCCTTATAATTCAAACAATCAAGTCCCGGTAGCATCCTAGTAAATCTTTTCTGCACCCTTTCTAGTTTAATAATATCCTTTCTATAATAGGGTGACCAGAATTGCACACAGTATTCCAAGTGTGGCCTTACCAATGTCTTGTACAACTTCAACAAGACGTCCCAACTCCTGTATTCAATGTTCTGACCGATGAAACCAAGCATGCCGAATGCCTTCTTCACCACTCTGTCCACCTGTGACTCCACTTTCAAGGAGCTATGAACATGTACCGTTAGATCTCTTTGTTCTGTAACTCGCCCCTACCATTAACTGAGTAAGTTCAATCTACCAAAATGCATCACCTCGCATTTGTCTAAATTAAACTCCATAAACTTGAAACTGTTACATGATATGGTTAAAGAGAAGCAATGAGAGACACAAGAAGGGACAGAGTTTAACATTAGTTGTGCATCAACACATAAGGTCATTGCAGGGAATAGTAACTGAATAGTAATAATAGAAATTAAAGGTTCTTTATCTGAATGCAAAAAGTATAGTAATAAGATAGATGAACTAGTGGCATACATAGAGGTAAATGGTTTATATTTGAATGTTATTTCAGAGATATAGTTGCAAGGGGGTCAAGGTTAGGAAATAAATATTCCAGGGTACACAATATTTCGGAAAGACAGAATTGCAAAGGAAGAGTGGTAGCCCAGATAATAAAGGATGACTTGAGGGACATTAGTGAGAAAGGATCTGGCCTCAGAAGATCATGAAGTAGAATCAGTGTGGGTGGAAATTAAGAACAACAAGAGTCAGAAAACGCTGGTGGGAGTAGTTTATAGGCCCCCTAATAGCAGTTATACCATTGAACAAGGAATTATTGCAGCTTGTAACAAAAGAAATGTAACAATTGTGCGGGACTTTAATCTTCATATAGACAGGGACAATCACAGTGCAAGGGTAGTCTAGAAGATGTGTCTATACGTTGTGGAATTGACGAGAGCTAAAGCTATCTTAGATCTGGTATTGTGTAAAGAAACAATGTTAATCATGTCAGAGTAAAACATCCACTGGGAAAAGGTGATCATAATACTATTGAATTGCATGTTAAGTTTGAAAGTGGCATACTCCAATCACAAACAAGAATCTTAAACTTAAACAAAGCCAATTACAACAAATGATGGAAGAGCTGCCTAAGGCTGATTGGGTAAACAGGCTTGAAGGTACGGTGGTAAAAACAGTGGGAAACATTTAAAGAAACAATTTTAAAATGTTCAACCAAAATACATTCCAATGAATTACAAAACTCAGCAAGAAAGATCCATCTGTGACTTACTCAGGAAATTAATGATAGTATTAGATTAAAAGATGCTTAGAGTTGCAAAGAACAGCTGCAAGTGTGAGGATTGGGATTGTTTCAGAAACTAGCAAAGGGCCATCAAAAGTTGACAAAAAGGTACAAATTAGTAAACTAGCCACAATTATCAAAGCTTTTATAAATATATAAAAAGGAAGAGAGTAGCAAAAGTAAACTCTGATCCCATAGAAGCAGAGACAGGAGAAATGATGAAAATGAGGAAATGGCAGAGGCATTGAACAAATATTTTGTTTATCAGCACAACAGAAGACAAAAGTTGCTTACCAGAAAAAGATGGCAAAAAGAGTGAAGAAATTAAGGTAACCAATACCAGCAGACAAAGTATACTGGAGAAACTAAAGGGACTAAAATCCAACAACTCCATGGGACTCAATGTCCTACACCCTTGAGTTCTAAAGGAGATAGCTGCAGGGATAGCAGATGCTAGAGCTATGATCTTCAAAACTTCCTTAGATTTGGCAACGGCCCCAATGGATTGGAAGTTGGCAAATATAAGTCTGTTTCTCAAGGAAGGGGCGACAGCAAAAACAGGGAACTCCAGGACAGTTAGCCTACCATCAGTCATTGGGAAAACGTTGGAATCTATTATTATGCAAGTCTTTACAATCCACTTAGAAAAGCACAGTACACCTAGAACAAGACAACATGGTTTCACAAAAGGGAAATCCTGTTCGACAAATTTATGAAGCGTTTTTGAGGATTTAATAGAGTAGATAAAGGGGAATCAGTGAAATACACCTGGATATCCAAAAGGTTGTCACAAATAAGATTAACAGGAAAGGTAAGGGCTTATGGAGTTGGATAATATCCCTAAACTCAAAGAGACATCCACTGTGGCACCGTTATTTCCATTTTCTACTACATTATTTGCCGTGTGTGTGTGTGTGTGTGTGTGTGTGTGTGTGTGTGTGAGTGAGAGAGCGCGCGCGCGCGAGTGTGTGCAGGAGAAAATGACAGGGAGTGAGAGAGAAGTAGAGGGAGATTACTGCCCTATAAATGCAACATTCCTATTTATAGTTCTTGAAAGAGGGCCTTGGGATTTGCAACGCTGGTTGACAAGAAAGACTGATGCGAGGAAATCAGAATCCCAGATGATGTGGAGTTTGGTCTAAACACATTCAGATTTCCAGCAAAAAGCACTATTTCACTTTCTAGTGTTCAATGGGTGAAGTTTTCTGTTCCATCCTATTCACCTTTCCTCCCCCTCCATTGATTCCTGAATGTTCTGCTTGTAGAATGTTTTCAGATTTAAATTTAGCAAGAGGCAACTCAAAGAAACAAAGTGTTGCAGTTGTTTGTACAAGCCGATTTCCACTATTGAATATTTCCATCAGATAATGACAGGCTGCTGTCAAGAGATTGTAATCAGCAACAATGACCCAAAAAGTCTGCCCAAAGGCATGCCACTGACATTTACGAGATGGATTAACAGGCATATCCACCCATCACTTTCAGAGCATTGCATGCTCATCAGATCCCCCTGATGCTGTGCACTTTATAATATAAACAGAAGAACAAAAACATAAGGACTAGGAGCAGTAGTAGGCCATTCAGCTCCTCAAGCCTGCTCCTGCATTTAATTATCACAGCTGATCTCATCTCGGTCTCGTCTTCACCTTCCTGCCCATTCCCCATAACCTTTCGTCCATCTACTAATTAAAAACCTATCGCTCTCCTTACATGTGTTTCGTGTTTCGGTGTCCGCTGCACTCTGGGGTAGAGAATTCCACAGATTCATGACTGAATGCAGTAATTCCTCTTCATTTCCGTTTTAAATCTGGCACCTCTTAGCCTAAAACTATGGCTATTACATTCAGGAACTGCCCCACAGAAACTTTAACAGACTACACAGTGCACTGTAGAACAGATGTCATCGTCAGACTTAACTTAATTAAGACAGTAAAAATGAAAATGTTCACAGTACTCAAACTACATTCACACTGGTATCCAGTGTCATCAATCCTCTTCAACCTTTTCCCAAGGACTCTTTACATCTCATTTCCTCACTACATTCATACATACAGCCTGGTCATATTAATATCCATTGTGACTTTGTACAGGTCATATCCTGCTCATAATTATGTCCATTGCAAACCAAAATGATTAATTTACTGGATAGGGTGGATCTATGCAACACAAAATCATTCAGAATACCTACAGTGCAGAAGGAGACCATTCGCCCATCACCTTTGCACTGACCCTCTGAAAGGGCAATTTACCCCCTATTCCCGTAACCCCAGGCATTTACCATGGCCAATCCCCTAACCTCAGAGTCATAGAGGTTTACAGCATGGAAACAGGCCCTTCGGCCCAACCTGTCCATGCCACCCTTTGTTTTAAAGCCCGAAGCTAATCCCAATTGCCCGCATTTGGCCCATATCCCTCTATACACATCTTACCCATGTAACTTTCTAAATGCTTTTAAAAAGACAAAATTGTACCCGCCTCTACTATTACCTCTGGCAGCTTGTTCCAGACACTCACCACCCTGTGTGTGAAAACAATTGCCCCTCTGGACACTTTTGTATCTCTCCCCTCTCGCCTTAAACCTATGCCCTCTAGTTTTAGACTCCCCTACCTTTGGGAACAGATATTGACCTTATCTATGCCCCTCATTATTTTATAGACCTCTATAAGGTCACCCCTCAGCCTCCCACGCTCCAGAGAAAAAAGTCCCAGTCTATCCAGCCTCTCCTTATAACTCAAACCATCAAGTCCCGGTAGCATCCTAGTAAATCTTTTCTGCACCCTTTCTAGTTTAATAATATCCTTTCTCTAATACGGTGACCAGAACTGCACACAGTATTCCAAGTCTTGTATAACTTCAACAAGACGTCCCAACTCCTGTATTCAATGTTCTGACTGACGAAACCAAGCATGCCGAATGCCTTCTTCACCACTCTGTCCACCTGTGACTCCATTTTCAAGGAGCTATGAACATGTACCCCATGATCTCTTTGTTCTGTAACTCTCCCCAACGCCCTACCATTAACTGAGTAAGTCCTGCCCTGGTTCAATCTACCAAAATGCATCACCTCGCATTTATCTAAATTAAACTCCATCTGCCACTCGTCAGCCCACTGGCCCAATTGATAAATCTTTGGACTGTGGGAGGAAACAGGAGCATCCGGAGGCAACCCACTCAATTCCTGGTCTCCCGTTATTATTCCCTTGGAACACAGTATTGCCCTCTTTTTAGGTCAAACCAAATAAACAAACTCAGATTAAGTCAGGACAAAGTAAAAGGGGCAGCTCCCCAAAAAGGAGGGGGAACAGCCCGAACAGAAATCAAAGTACAAAGGAAACTTAAAAACATCAAATTAAAATGTGATTATTGGGGTCGATAATGCACCCCAACCCCTGCGGTGCCCAGCGGGCACATATGATGCCCCTGCTGATCACTCTAGTTACACTTAAACTGAGCGTTACACCCTATTTGATTACATTAAAAGCAGTGAACCAAGATAGCTCACTGTCCAATTACGCTATCATAGAGTGTGACCCTGTGCAGCTCATTGTTTAGAACAAAGAAAATTACAGCACAGGAACAGGCCCTTCGGCCCTCCAAGCCTGCCCTGCACCGACATGCTACCTGACTGAATTAAAACTCCCTACCCTTTTGGGGACCATATCCCTCTATTTCCATCTATTCATGTATTTGTCAAGACGCCCCTGAAAAGTCACTATCGTATCTGCTTCCACTACCTCCCTCGGCAGCGAATTCCAGGCACCCACCACCCTGTGTGTAAAAAACTTGCCTCGTACATCTCCTTTGAACCTTGCCCCTTTCACTTTAAAACTATGCTCCCTGGTAATCGACTCTCCCACCCTGGGAAAAAGCTTCTGACTATCCATTCTGTCCATGCCCCTCATAATCTTGTTGACTTCTATCAGGTTGCCCCTCAACCTCCGTCGTTCCAGTGAGAACAAACCAAGTTTCTCCAACCTCTCCTCATAGCTAATATCAGGCAACATCCTGGTAAATCTTTTTTGTACCCTTTCCAAAGCCTCCACATACTTCTGGTAGTATGGCGACCAGAATTGAACACTATATTCCAAGTGCAGACTAACTAAGGTTCTATAAAGCTGCAACATGACTTGCCAATTTTTAAACTCAATACCCCGGCCAATGAAGGCAAGCATGCAGTATGCCTTCTTGACTACCTTCTCCACCCGAGTTGCCACTTTCAGTGACCTGTGTACCTGTACACCCAGATTCCTCTACCTATCAATACTCTTAAGAGTTCTGCCACTTACTGTATATTTCCCATCTGTATTTGACCTTCCAAAATGCATTACCTCTCATTTTTTCGGATAAAATTCCATCTGCCATCTCTCCGCCCAAGTCTCCAACCGATCTATAACTTGCTGTATCCTCTGACGGTCCTCATCGCTATCTGCAATTCCACCAACCTTTGTGTCATCCGCAAACTTACTAATCAAACCGGTTACATTTTCCTCCAAATCATTTATAAATATTTGGAAACAGCAAAGGTCCCAGCACTGATCCCTGAGGAACGCCACTTGTCACAGCCCTCCATTCAGAAACGCACCCTTCAACTGCTACCCTCTGTCTTCTATGACTGAGTCAGTTCTGCATCCATCTTGTCAGCTCACCACTGATCCCATGCAACTTCACCTTCTGCACCAGTCTGCCATGAGGGACCTTGTCAAAGGCCTTACTGAAGTTCAAGTAGACAACATCCACTGACCTACCCTCCTCAGCTTCGTCACTTCCTCGAAAAACCCGATCAAGTTAGTGAGACACGAATGCCCCTTTATAAAACCACGTTGCCTCTCGCTAATACGTCCACGTATTTCCAAGTGGGAGTAAATCCTGTCTCGAAGAATCCTCTCCAATAATTTCCCTACCACTGATGTAAGACTCACTGGCCTGTAATTACTTGGATTATCCTTGCTTAAATAAAGGAACAACACTGGCTATTCCCCAACCCTCTGAGACCATCCCTGTCAGAAATCTCACAACACCAGGTTAAAGTCCAACAGGTTTATTTGGTAGCAAAAGCCACTAGCTTTCGGAGCGCTCGCTGCTCCTTCGTCAGGTGAGTGGGAGTTCTGTTCACAAACAGGGCATATAAAGACACAAACTCAATTTACAAAATAATGGTTGGAATGCGAGTCTTTACAGGTAATCAAGTCTTAAAGGTACAGACAATGTGAGTGGAGGGAGGGTTAAGCACAGGTTAAAGAGATATGTATTGTCTCCAGCCAGGACAGTTAGTGAGATTTTGTAAGCCCAGGCAAGTCGTGGGGGTTGCAGATAGTGTGACATGAATCCAAGATCCCAGTTGAGGCCGTCCTCATGTGAGCGGAACTTGGCCATCAGTTTCTGCTCAGCGACTCTGCGCCGTCGTCTGTCGTGAAGGCCGCCTTGGAGAACGCTTACCTGAAGATCAGAGGCCGAATGCCCGTGACCGCTGAAGTGTTCCCCAACAGGAAGAGAACAATTTTGCCTGGTGATTGTCGAGCGGTGTTCATTCATCCATTGTCGTAGCGTCTGCATGGTCTCCCCAATGTACCATGCCTCGGGACATCCTTTCCTGCAGCGTATCAGGTAGACAACGTTGGCCGAGTTGCAAGACTATGTACCGTGTACCTGGTGGATGGTGTTCTCACGTGAGATGATGGCATCCATGTCGATGATCTGGCACGTCTTGCAGAGGTTGCTGTGGCAGGGTTGTGTGGTGTCATGGTCACTGTTCTCCTGAAGGCTGGGTAGTTTGCTGCGGACAAAGGTCTGTTTGAGGTTGTGCGGTTGTTTGAAGGCAAGAAGTGGGGGTGTGGGGATGGCCTTGGTGAGATGTTCGTCTTCATCAATGACATGTTGAAGGCTCCGGGGAAGATGTTGTAGCTTCTCTGCTCCGGGGAAGTACTGGACGACGAAGGGTACTCTGTCCGCCGTGTCCCGTGTTTGTCTTCTGAGGAGATCGGTGCGGTTTTTCGCTGTGGCGCGTCGGAACTGTTGATCGATGAGTCGAGCGCCATATCCTGTTCTTATGAGGGCATCTTTCAGCGTCTGGTGGTGTCTGTTGCGATCCTCCTCATCTGAGCAGATCCTGAGTATATGGAGGGGTTGTCTGTAGGGGATGGCTTCTTTAACGTGTTTAGGGTGGAAGCTGGAGAAGTGGAGCATCGTGAGGTTATCCGTGGGCTTGCGGTACTGTGAAGTGCTGAGGTGACCGTCCTTGATGGAGATGCATGTGTCCAAGAATGCAACCAATTCCGGAGAGTAGTCCATGATGAGTCTGATGGTGGGATGGAACTTGTTGATGTCATCATATAGTTGGTTCAGTGATTGTTCACCATGAGTCCAAAGGAACAAAATATCATCGATGTATCTAGTGTATAGCATCGGTTGAAGGTCCTGTGTGGTGAAGTGGTCTTGTTCGAACCTGTGCATGAGGATGTTGGCATATTGAGGTGCGAATTTGGTCCCCGTGGCTGTTCCGTGTGTCTGGATGAAGAACTGGTTGTTGAAGGTGAAGACATTGTGGTCCAGGATGAAGCGGATGGGTTGTAAAATTGTATCTGGAAACTGGCAGTTGTCGGCGTTGAGTACTGAGGCAGTTGCAGTAATGTCATCGTCGTGGGGGATGCTGGTGTAGAGCGCCGAGACATCCATCGTGACGAAGGGTGCTACTGGTTCAACTGCTCCATGTGTGCCGAGTTTCTGTAGGAAGTCTGTAGTGTCGCGATAAAAGCTGGGGGTTCTTTGTACAATGGGTTTCAGGATGCTCTCGACGTAGCCAGAGTGGAGAAGCTACGGCATCTCCTCCGGAGCCTTCAACATGTCATTGATGAAGACGAACATCTCGCCAAGGCCATCCCCACACCCCCACTTCTTGCCTTCAAACAACTGCAAACCTCAAACAGACATGTGTCCGCAGCAAACTACCCAGCCTTCAGGAGAACAGTGACCACGACACCACACAACCCTGCCACAGCAACCTCTGCAAGATGTGCCAGATCATCGACATGGATGCCATCATCTCACTTGAGAACACCATCCACCAGGTACATGGTACATACACTTGCAACTCGGCCAACGTTGTCTACCTGATACGCTGCAGGAAAGGATGTCCCTTGGCATGCTACATTGGGGAGACCATGCAGACGCTACGACAACGGATGAATGAACACCGCTTGACGGCACGGTAGCACAGTGGTTAGCACTGCTGCGGATCCATCAATGGATGAATGAACACCGCTTGACGGCACGGTAGCACAGTGGTTAGCACTGCTGCTTCACAGCTCCAGGGACCTGGGTTCGATTCCCGGCTTGGGTCACTGTCTGTGTGGAGTTTGCACATTCTCCTCGTGTCTGCGTGGGTTTTCTCCGGGTGCTCCGGTTTCCTCCCACAGTCCAAACATGTGCGGGTTAGGTTGATTGGCCGTGCTAAAAATTGCCCCTTAGTGTCCTGAGATGCGTAGGTTAGAGGGATTAGCGGGTAAAATATGTAGGGATATGGGGGTAGGGCCTGGGTGGGATTGTGGTCGGTGCGGACTCGATGGGCCGAATGGCCTCCTTCTGCACTGTAGAGTTTCTATGATCTATGATTCTTGACAATCACCAGGCAAGAGTCTTCTCTTCCTGTTGGGGAACACTTCAGCGGGCATTCGGCCTCTGATCTTCGGGCAAGCATTCTCCAAGGCAGCCTTCACGACACACGACAACGCAGAGTCACTGAGCAGAGACTGATAGCCAAGTTCCACACACGAGGACAGCCTCAACTGGGACCTTGGGTTCATGTCACACTGTCTGTAACCCCCACAACTTGCCTGGGCCTGCAAAATCTCACTAAATGTCCTGTCTGGAGACAACACACATCTCTTTAGCCTGTGCTTAACGCTCTCTCCACTCACATTGTCTGTACCTTTGAGACATTCCAACCATTATTTTGTAAATTGAGTTTGAGTTTGTGTCTTTATATGCCCTGTTTGTGAACAGAACTCCCACTCACCTGACGAAGGAGCAGCGAGCACTCCGAAAGCTAGTGGCTTTTGCTACCAAATAAACCTGTTGGACTTTAACCTGGTGTTGTGAGACTTCTTTCTGTGTTTACTCCAGTCCAACGCCGGCATCTCCACATCATGACTACCATCCCTGTTGCCAGTGAGGATACAAAGATTACTCTCAAGGCCCCAGCAATTTCCTCCATTGCCTCTCTCAGCATTCTAGTTTATATCCCATCAGGCCCGGGGACTTGTTTATCTTAATGTTTTTCAAGAACCACAATACCTCCTCCTTTTTGATCTCAACATGACCCAAACTATCTACACTCCCTTCCCCAGACTAATCTCTTTGGTGAATACTGACGCAAAGTACTGATTTAATACTTCGCCCATTTCCTCTGGTTCCATGCATAGATTCCTCCCCTGTCCTTGAGTGGGCCAACCCTCTCCCTATCCTCTTGCTCTTTATAGATGTATAAAAAGCCTTGGGATTTTCCTTAATCTGCTGGCCAATGACTTTTCGTGACCCCTTTTAGCTCTCCTTACTTAAGTTTCTTTCTACTTTCCTTGTACTCCACACTTGCTTCATGTGTTCCCAGCCTCCTATCCTTGACAAATGCTCCCTTTTTCTTTTTGACTAGGCTCACAGTATCTCTCGTTATCCAAGGTTCCTGAAACTTGCCACACTTATCCTTCATCCTTACAGGAATGTGCCAGTCCTGAATTCCTATCAACTTACACTTGAAAGCCTCCCACATGCTAGATGTTGATTTGTCCTCAAACATCTGCCCCCAATCTACATTTTGCAGTTCCTGCCTAATATTGTTGTAATTAGTTTTCCCCCAATTTAGCACCTTCACTTGAGGACTACATTTATCTTTCTCCATCAGTACCTTAAAGCTTACCGAATTGTGGTCACTGTTCCCAAACTGCTCCTCTATTGAAACGTCGACCACCTGACCAGGCACATTCCCCAATACCAGGTCTAATACGGCCCCTTCCCTAGTTGGACTACCTACATATTGTCTCAAGAAGCCCTCCTGGATGCTCCTTACAAACTCTGCCCCTTCCATGCCCCTAGCACTAAGTGAGTGCCAGCCAATATAGGGAAAGTTAAAATCTCCCACCACAACAACCTTGTTACTTTTACACCTTGCCAAAATCTGCCTACATATCTGTTCCTCTATCTCCCGCTGGCTGTTGGGAGGCCTATAGTAAATGCCGAACATTGTGACTAAACCCTTCCTATTCCTGAGCTCTCCCCATATTGCCTCGCTGTATGAGCCCTCAGAGGTGTCCTCTCGCAGTACAGCTGTGATATTCTCCTCAACCAGTAGTGCAACTCCCCCACCCCTTTTTCATCCCCCTCTATCCCACCTGAAACATCTGTATCCAGGAACATTTAATCACACTATTATCCAGTGTGACCCTGTGCAGCTCACTGTCTAATTACACTATTACCCATGTGACCCTGTGCAGGTCATTGTCCAATTGCACTATTACCCAGTGTGAGCCTCAGGACAGTGCACAAGTGGTAAGAGTCAAAAGAATGAGGAGCTGGGTACACGGGTAATTACTGTAAATTAAAATAATCAGCACATAGAATGATATAGATCGTACAACCTAGATACAGGCCATTGAACCGCGTTCCCACTGGTATCATGCTCTTGCCATCTCCCGTTTTACTTACCTATTTTCACCTTTCTTTTCAAAATCCCTGTATTCCATACTCCCTAAAACGTGCATCAAAAGTTTCCTCAAATGCATTAATGCCATCATTTCAACCAGTCTATGTGGCAGCTGCTCCGCATTCTCACCACTCTCTGTACAAAGAAATTATGTCTAAATTATTTATTGGCTCTTTTAACATCTAATTATATTTAAACGAAGTTGGGGACTTAAGTGAAAATATTTTTTCCATATCTATGTCGTTAGTTCTGATGAGAGATCATCTATTTCCCCTCAACAATGATGTTGCCTAATCTGACCATCATCAGCATTTTTGGTTTTTATTTCTCCACATCCTCTTTATCAAAAACTTTCATCATTTGAACAATTTCCATCAGATTTCCTCCAAGGCCTCACTTTTTAATGGAAAAAAATCTGCACGTTGCTCAATCTTGCTGGATAGTTGCATCATTTCAATTCTGGTAACGTGCTGGTAAATTGTTTCTGCACTCCCTCAAGTGCTTCCATGTATTTTCGTAATAGAAACGTACAGTTAGTACTGTGAAATAAGCTATATTAATTTAAAAAGGCTTAATCACAATTGGAGAAATATATCTATCCATAAGACTTTGCATCTAACTCTCATCTGCCAGACTTCAAAGTGCCAAAGGAGATAAGACTAATTTCCTGATCTGCTATAAAAAAGGCAGTCATGATGTGGAGATGTGAACACGGACTACGCTGAGAGACTTTGCCGTCGCACCTCTCTCACCCTCCTCAAACACCTCATACACCAACTCTACAGCAAATGCCGCAGCCTGGAAACCAAGATCGAATCCATAGTCTCAACTTGCGCTCAGGACGCAGACCAGCTGCGAAACTCTGCCAAGCAGACGAGACAAAGGAACTACACCATCTACATGCACACCAAGAACAGGAAACTTGAGAAACTCGGCATCACCACCAGCAGCAACCAAGCCTCCCCCGGTACCACAGTAGAAAACAGTACCACTGCAGGAAAGTCCATTGTCAACCTATCGGACTACACACTTCAGCCAGATGAAATCGAAGTTCTGAGCCGAGGGCTCAACTTTTGCCCCACTACCAAAATAGACCCCATCAGTCTCGCAGCGGACACAGAGGAATTCATCAGGCGAATGAGGCTGCGGGAGTTCTTCCACAAACCCCAAGAGGCCAACAGCGAACACAATGAGACAGCTAATCATCATCATAGAAACCCTACAGTGCAGAAGGAGGCCATTCGGCCCATCGAGTCTGCACCGACCACAATCCCACCCAGGCCCTACCCCCACATATTTTACCCGCTAATCCCTCTAACCTACACATCCCAGGACTCTAAGGGGCAATTTTTAACCTGGCCAATCAACCTAACCCGCACATCTTTGGACTGTGGGAGGAAACCGGAGCACCCGGAGGAAACCCACGCAGACACGAGGAGAATGTGCAAACTCCACACAGACAGTGACCCGAGCCGGGAATCGAACCCAGGACCCTGGAGCTGTGAAGCAGCAGTGCTAACCACTGTGCTACCGTGCCGCTAATGAACCGGAACAGCAGACAGAGAGACCCGCAGTGCAACCGAAGAGGAAAGAGTCGAATTGGACTCCTCCGGAAGGCCGCTGCCCTCGACTTGACATGTATGCCCAAGCCATCAGGAGGTGCACCAACACCAAATTCATCAGCCGCACTCACAAGACAGCACCGAACATCACCCAAGCACAACGCAACGCCATCCACGCTCTCAAGACCAACCGCAACATTGTCATCAAACCAGCAGACAAAGGAGGGGCCATCGTCATACTGAACAGAACGGATTACTGCAAAGAAGTGTACCGACAACTGAACAACCAGGAACACTACAGACAGTTACCCATAGATCCAACCAAAGAACACACCCGTCAACTCAACACTCTGATCAAAACCTTTGATCCGGACCTTCAGAGCACCCTCCGTGCTCTCATCCCACGCGTTGGAGATCTCTACTGCCTCCCAAAAATACACAAGACAAACACACCCGGCCGTCCCATCGTTTCAGGAAACGGAACCCTGTGCGAGAACCTCTCTGGCTATGTCGAGGGCATCTTGAAACCCATTGTACAAAGAACCCCCAGCTTTTGTCGCGACACTACGGACTTCCTACAGAAACTCAACACACATGGAGCAGTTGAACCAGGAGCACTCCTCGTCACAATGGATGTCTCTGCACTCTACACCAGCATCCCCCACGATGATGGCATTGCTGCAAAGTCTCAGTACTCAATGCC
This sequence comes from Mustelus asterias, assembly GCF_964213995.1. NCBI lineage: Eukaryota > Metazoa > Chordata > Chondrichthyes > Carcharhiniformes > Triakidae > Mustelus > Mustelus asterias. The sequence goes on along the minus strand of NC_135803.1, from coordinate 92,157,502 downwards.
GTCAACTGCCAGTTTCCAGATGCAATTTTACAACTCATCCGCTTCATCCTGGACCACAATATCTTCACCTTCAACAACCAGTTCTTCATCCAGACACACGGAACAGCCATGGGGACAAAATTCGCACCTCAATATGCCAACATCTTCATGCACAGGTTCGAACAAGACTTCTTCACCGCACAGGACCTTCAACCGATGCTATACACTAGATACATCGATGACATTTTCTTCCTTTGGAGTCATGGTGAACAATCACTGAAACAACTATATGATGACATCAACAAGTTCCATCCCACCATCAGACTCACCATGGACTACTCTCCGGAATCGGTTGCATTCTTGGACACACGCATCTCCATTAAGGACGGTCACCTCAGCACCTCACTGTACCGCAAGCCCACGGATAACCTCATGATGCTCCACTTCTCCAGCTTCCACCCTAAACACGTAAAAGAAGCCATCCCCTACGGACAAGCCCTCCGAATACACAGGATCTGCTCGGATGAGGAGGATCGCAACAGACACCTCCAGACGCTGAAAGATGCCCTCATAAGAACAGGATATGGCGCTCGACTCATCGATCAACAGTTCCGACGCGCCACAGCGAAAAATCGCACCGACCTCCTCAGAAGACAAACACGGGACACGGTGGACAGAGTACCCTTCGTCATCCAGTACTTCCCCGGAGCGGAGAAGCTACGGCATCTCCTCCGGAGCCTTCAACATGTCATTGATGAAGACGAACATCTCGCCAAGGCCATCCCCACACCCCCACTTCTTGCCTTCAAACAACCACGCAACCTCAAACAGACCATTGTCCGCAGCAAACTACCCAGCCTTCAGGAGAACAGTGACCACGACACCACACAACCCTGCCACAGCAACCTCTGCAAGACGTGCCGGATCATCGACACGGATGCCATCATCTCACGTGAGAACACCATCTACCAGATACACGGTACCTACTCTTGCAACTCGGCCAACGTTGTCTACCTGATACACTGCAAGAAAGGATGTCCCGAGGCATGGTACATTGGGGAAACCATGCAGACGCTACGACAACGGATGAATGAACATCGCTCGACAATCACCAGGCAAGACTGTTCTCTTCCTGTGGGGGAGCACTTCAGCAGTCACGGGCATTCAGCCTTGGATCTTCAGGTAAGCGTTCTCCAAGGCAGCCTTCACGACACACGACAGCGCAGAGTCGCTGAGCAGAAACTGATAGCCAAGTTCCGCACACATGAGGACGGCCTAAACCGGGATGTTGGATTTATGTCACATTATCAGTAACCCCCACAGCTTGCCTCCTGGACTTGCAGAATTTCACTAGCTGTTCTGTCTGGAGACGATACACATCTCTTTAACCTGTGTTGAATGCTCCCTCCACCCACATTGTCTGTACATTTAAGACCTGGCTGGCTGTAGAGATTTGCATTCTAATCAGTATTCTGTAATTTGATTTGTGTGTCTGTTTGCACTGTTTGAGAGCACATTTCCACTCCATCTGATGAAGGAGCTGTGCTCCGAAAGCTTATGGTATTTGCTACCAAATAAACCTGTTGGACTTTAACCTGGTGTTGTGAGACTTCTTACTATAAAAAAGGTAGGGCAGTGAATCAATAGATTTCTCTTACCTTCTCTACAGTCATTGGGTGATGATCTTTTACTAATACCCTCCAGTTACCAGGTCACTATGCAGTGGAAATAGCAATTTTCTCTTTATCTTTTTAAAACGCTTTCTAAAGAACTCTATCAGATATTCCCTTAATCTTTAAAGCAGAATACCATGGATGTTGGAAATCTGAAATAAAAACAGAAAGTGCTGAAAAGGAAACACTCAGCAGGTCAGGATGTTCTGATGAAGAAAGGTCTGAAGCGTTGACTCTGTTTCTCTCTACATAGATGTTCCCTAACCTGCTGAGTTTCTTTCCTAGTCTTTGCTTAGTCTTATCTCCTTAATCTTCTTTGATCTAACGAAAACAGCTCCAGTTTCTGTAATCTTTCATAACTAAAGCCTCTCTTCCCTGCAATCATCTTACTGAATCTCCTCTGCATTCTCTCCACGGTCATGACATCTTTCATAAAGTAGTGTCCATAAACTGGACTATATCCAGTTCAAATCATTGAACAATTAACTCTTGCTTTTACATGCACACAAACAGAGCTGGACACTAAGTGATTCTGTGTTTGGATTTTTGCAATACTGTTCAGACACAGGCTGCCGTGGACTGTTGCCAGGAAACAGATTCTTGAAATCAATGTAATGAGCTTCCACACACAATATTTGCCTCCATCTGACCAACAATTTGAAAGCATAAGGTGCAGGATCAAAGGGCTTGGAGCTGCACAGATAGCTCTTAACAATTAAGATTATGGGGCATAAACACAAAACTCTTCTTCCTCGAAGTTTTCAAGCAAGGTCATCAAGTATTGGTTGAGAAGAAATTTCCTCGAACTAAATACTGGCAAGACCGTAGCCATTGTCTCTATTTCAAGACACTGATACTATTCCTGTCGCTGATGGCTGCTTGGGGCTTCACTAAGTTGTACCCAACCTTGGTAATCATATTTAACCATGTATCCGTACATTAAGGCCGCTAATTTTTACCTCTAACACATCATATGACTCCACCTTGCCTCTGTTTCATTGGCTGCTAAAACCTCATCTATGCTTTGGTTACCTTTATATTTGACTATTACAATGCACCTCAGGCCTTCCCTCTACCATCTACATTTGGAGTTCACCCAAAATCCTGCTGCCTCAGTCCTAACTTGCACGAAGACCCGTCCGCCCAACACCTCTATGCTTACCGGCTTACAATGGTTCCCAGTTAAGCAATGCCACAACTTAAAAATTCTCATCCTGTTTTCCAATCCCTCCATGGCCTGAGCTTGCCTATCATTTAGCTGTACAATATTCCTAGAGAACTGCATTCCTCCAATTCTGATGCCTTAAACATGCCCAATTTTAACTACTCCACCACTGGTGGTTATGCCTTTCGCAGCCAAGGCCCTAAGCGTTGGAATTCCCAGGCTTAAATGTCTCTGCCTCTCTGCTCCTTTTTCCTCCTTTGAAGTGCTCCTTCGAACCTAACTCTTTGGCCAAGTGTTTGGTCATCTGCCCTAATATTTATGTTGTGTTGCATTTTATTTGATAATGATATGAAGGAGTAGACCAAAGCCTGCTCTGCCAGTCAACACAATCATGTCTGATCTGCTGCCTCAACCCCACTTTCCTGCTCACTCCCCGTATTGCTCGATTCCAAGAGACTAAAAATTGTCCACCTCGGCCTGAAATATATTCAATGAAGACAACTACCTTTCGGGGTAGAGAATTCCAAAGATTCACAACCTTTGAGCAAAGAGGCTCCTCCTCAAATTAATACTGAATGATCGGTCCTTATCCTGACGGGAAATAGAAAGTCCGGTTGTTTTGCAACTTAAAGGCACAGTCAGGCATTTACTGGGTTATGTGGAACATTCCTTGTTCCAGCTATGCTCAGGCCTGCTCCCACAACTCACATTGACGACTGTATTGGCGTTGCTCCATGCTCTTCTCTGGACCTGGAAAAATTTATTGATTTTGCTTCCAATTTCCACTCCTCTCTCACCTTCATACGTTTCATCTCCGACTTTTCTCTTCCCTTCCTTTGATACTCTACCTCTATTTCTGGTGATAGACTGACCACCAACATTTATTACAAACCCACCATCTCCCACAGCCACGTCAACTACAGCTCCTCACACCACGCTCCCTTAAGGAATCCATCCCATTCTCCCAGTTTCTCCACCTCTGCCATATCTGTTCTGATAATGCCACCTTCTAAAATGGTGCTTCTGACATGTCTGTTTTTTGCCTCAACTGGGGTTTCCCCCCACCTGTGGTTGACAGGACACTCAACCATATCCAGCCTATTTCCCACACCTCTGCCTTCACCCAGTCCTCACCCTCCATCCCAGAACCATGATAGGGTCCCCCTTGTCCTCACTTTTTACCCCACCAGCCTCTGCATTCAAAGGATCATCCTCCACCATTTCCGCCAACTCCAGCATGATGCCACCATGAAACACATCTTACCCTCACCCTCCCCATCAGCATTCCGCAGGGACCACTCCCTCCGTGACCCTGGTCCATTCCTCCATCACTCCTAACTCCTCATCCCCATCATATGGCACCTTACCTTGCAATCGCAGAAGGTGTAACACCTGCCCCTTTACCAACTTCCTCCTCGCTGTTCAAGGCCCTAAATATTCCTTTTAGATTAAGTAGCGTTTCACTTGCACTTCCTTCAATTTGCTCTATTATATTCACTGATCCCAATTCAGTGTCAAGAACAAAGAACAAAGAACAGTATGGCACAGGAACAGGCCCTTTGGCCCACCAAGTCTGTGCTAGCACAGATGACTCTCTAATCTAATATTTTCTTGCCTCTAAGTGGTCCATATCCCTCTATTCCCTGCCTATTCATGTATTTATCCAGATGCCTCTTGAACTTGTTATAGAAGCTGCTTCCACGTCCTCTTCCGGCAGCACGTTCCAGGCATTCACCACTCTGTGAAAAACTTGCTCCTTACATCTCTTTTAAACTTTACCTCTCTCACTCTCAACCTATGCCCCCGAACAATTGATCCTTCGACCCTGGGAAAAATGACTCAATCCAAGCTATCGTAATCTTGTAAACCTCTATCAGGTTTCCGCTCATCTTCTGACGCTCCAATGAAAACAATCCAAGTTTGTTCAACCTTTCTTCATGGTCCATATCCTCTAAACCAGGCAACATCCTGGTAAGTCTCTTCTGCACCCTTTCCAATGCATCAATATTGCTTCCGGTAGTGTGGAGACCAGAATTGTACACAATACTCAAAATGCGGCCTAACCAAAGTCTTATACAGCTGCAACATGATTTTCCAATTCCTATACTTAACACCCCAACCAATGAAGGCCAGCATGCCATACATCTTCTTGACCACTTTGTCTATCTGAGTTGCCGCCTTCAGGGAACTGTGGATCTGCATGCCTAGGTCCTTCTGTATATTAATGTTTCTAAGGGCTCTACCATTTACTGTATACTTTCCTTCTGCAGTAGACCTTCCAAATTGCATCACCTCACATTTGTCCAGGTTAAATTCCATCTGCCATATTTTGACCCAGGTCTCCAGCTAAACTATATCGTGCTGTATCCTCTGACAATCCTCCTTGCTATCTGCTAATCCCCCAATTTTTGTATCATCTGCAAATTTACTAATCAGACTACCTAGAGTTTCCTCCAGATCATTTATATATATTACAAACAACAGAGGCACAGACCCTTGTGGAACACCGCTTGTCACAGACTGCCAGTTAGAAACGTACCCTTCCACTGCTACTCTCTGCCTTCAATGCCCAAGCCAGTTTTGTATCCATCTCTGATCCCACATGACTTCACCTTCTGTACCAGCCTGCCATAAAGAACCTTATCGAAGGTTTTATTAAAGTCCATCGATACAACATCCACTGCCCTGCCCAATTTTTTTGTCACTTGCTCAAAGAACTCAATCAAGTTTGTGAGACACGACCTCCCCTTCACAAAACCATGTCGCCTATCCCTTATAGGCCTATTCTCTTCCAGATGTAAATACATCCTGTCCCTAAAAATCTTCAATAATTTCCCCACCACTGGTGTAAGGCTCATTGGCCTGTAATTTCCCAGATTGTCTCTTCTACCCTTCTTAAACAGAGGAACAATGTTAGTACTGTCCAATCCTCTGGTACTTCGCCCGTGAACTAAAGAGGATGCAAAGATTTTGGTCAAGGCCTCAGCAATTTCTTCCCTCATCTCTCTTAGTATTCTGGGATAGACCCTATCTGGCCCTGGGGACTTGTCCACCTTAATGTTTTTCAAAAAACCTCCAATACCTCCTCCCTTTATATCTCAACATGTCCTAGAATGTCAACATCCTCCTTTCTACACTCACCATTCGCCACATCCTTCTCCTTTGTGAATACTGATGCAAAGTCTTTATGGACCTCACCCACCTCATCTGGTTCTACACACAAATTCCCTCTACTGTCTTTGAGTGGACCTACCCCTTCCTTAGCTACCCTCTTCCTCCTTATATATGCACAAAAAGCCTTGGGATTCTCTTTAATCCTGCCTGCCAAGGACATGTCATGGCCACTTTTAGTCCTCCGAAGTCCCTGTTTAAGCTCTTTCCTGCTAGCTTTGTATTCCTCAAGAGCCTTATCTGTTTTCAATTTCCTGAAATTTATGTATGCCTCCTTCTTCTTTTTCACTAAACTCACAATCTCTCTTGTCATCCAAGGTTCCCGAATCTTGACATCTTTATCCTTCATTTTTACAGGGACATACTTGCCCTGAATTGTTAACAACTGACTTTTAAAACCTCCCATATATCAGGTATGGATTTACCCTCAAACAGCCACCCTCAGTCTACATTTCCTAGTTCCTGCCTAATACTGTCGTAGCTAGCCTTCCCCCAGTTTAGGACTTTCACTCTGGGACGACTTCTATCCTTTTCTACAAATATCTTGAAATTTATAGAATTGTGGTCCAAAATGGTTCCCCACTGAGACATCAATCACCTGTCCAGGCTCGTTTACCAGAATCGGGTCTAAGATAGCCCCTTCCCGAGTTGAACTATCTACATATTGCCTCAAGAAGCACTCTTGTACATACTGAACAAACTCTGCCCTGTCCAAGCCCCTGGCAGTAAAGGAATCACAGTCTATGTTGGGGAAGTTAAAATCGCTCATTATAACGACCCTGTTGTTTTTACATCTTCCCATAATCTGCTAACACATAAGTTCCTCCACATAATGCTGGCTGCTGGGATTGCAGTGCTCCTGTTGCTGACTTCTACCCACATGGCCTCATTGCATGATCCCACCAAGATGTCCTCTCTCTGTATAGCTGTGACATTCTTCCTAATCAGTAAAGCAATACCCCCAACTCTTTTGTCACCCTCTCTATCTCGCCTGAAGCATCGAAATCCTGGAATACTAAGCTGCCAATCTTGCCCTTTTATCCAAGTCGTCATAACAGCCACAACACCATAATTCCATGTAGTAATCCAAGCTTTAAGTTCACCTCCTTACCCGTCATGCTCCTTGCGTTAAAATAAACTCATCTCAGACCATCTGTCCTGTCATGCTTTGTACACACTCCATGGATTTTATTTCTGTTAGCCTTACTGGACCCATTCACTGAGTTCTCCACAGTCTCTGTACTTTGGCTCTTTTTGATTTTTGTCTTTGGTTTCTCTGCCTTTCATTTTTACCCTTACTGCCTTTTGTTTCTGTCCCCACTTTACTTCCCTCCGACTTCCTGCATTCTTTCCCATCCCCCTTCCACATTTGTTTAAACCCTCCCCAGCAGCACGAGCAAACACTCCCTCGAGGACATTGGTCCCAGTCCTGCCCAGGTGCAGACCATCCAATTTGTACTGGTCCCACCTCCCCCAGAACTGGTTCCAATGTCCCAGAAATTTGAATCCTTCCTCCCTCTTGCACCATCCCTCAAGCCATCTGAGCTATCCTTATATTCCTACTCTGACAAGCACGTGACACTGGTAGCAATCTTGAGATTACTACCTTTGAGGTCCTACTTTTTAGTTCAACTCCTAACTCCTTAAATTCAGCTTGTAGGACCTCATCCGTTTTTTATCTATATCGCTGGTGCCTATGTGCACCACGACAGCTGGCTATTCTCTCCCCCCCCTCCAGAATGCCCTGCAGCCGCTCCAAGACATCCTTAACCCTTGCACCATGGAGGCAACATACCACCCTGGAGATTTGTTTGCATCCGCAGAAATGCCTGTCTATTCCTCTTACACTTGAATTAGTGACCACAATTCTGTAAACCAAATAGTGACCATAATTCTGTAAACTTTAGGGTAGTAATGGAAAAAGATGAGTGTTGTCCGATGGGTAAGGTGCTGAATTGGGGGAAGGCTAACTACAGCCGGATTAGGCAGGATTTGGTGGCTGTTGATTGGGAGAGGCTGTTCGAGGATAAATCCACATCTGGCATGTGGGAGTCTTTTAAGGAGCAGTTGATAGGACTGCAGGACAGGCATGTGCCTGTAAAGAGGAAGGATAGGAAAGGTAGGATTCGGGAGCCGTGGATAACCAGTGAAATTGTGGGTCTAATCAAAAAGAAAAAAGAGGCATACATGAGGTCCAGGCAGCTAAAAACAGATGGAGCACTGGAGGAATACAGAGAAAGTAGAAAAGAACTCAAACAGGGAGTTGGAAGGGCAAAAAGGGGTCATGAAATGTCCTTGGCAGACAGGATTAAGGAGAATCCCAAGGCATTTTATACATACGTTAGGAACAAGAGGGTTGTTAGGGAAAGAATCGGACCTCTCAGGGACAAAGGAGGGGAATTATGCTTAGAACCAAAGGAAGTAGGAGAGATCCTAAACGAATACTTTGCATCAGTATTCACAAAGGAGAGGGACATGTTGACTGGTAGTGTCTCAGAGAGATGAGTTGACCCGTTAGAAAAAATCTCAATTACAAGGGAGGAAGTGTTAGGTTTTTTAGGAAACATTAAGACAGACAAATCCCCAGGGCCAGATGGCATCTATCCTAGACTCCTCAGGAAGGCAAGAGATGAAATTGCTGGGCCTCTAACAGAAATCTCTGTCTCGTCACTGGACACAGGTGAGGTCCCAGAGGATTGGAGAATAGCAAATGTGGTCCTGTTATTTAAGAAGGGTAGCAAGGATAACCCGGGTAATTATAGGCCGGTGAGCTTGACGTCCGTGGTAGGGAAATTGTTGGAGAAGATTCTTAGAGATAGGATATATGCGCATTTAGAACTGAATAATCTCATTAGCGATAGACAGCATGGTTTTGTACGAGGGAGGTCATGCCTCACAAATTTGGTTGAGTTTTTTGAGGCGGTGACAAAAACGATTGACGAGGGAAGGGCCGTGGATTTTAGTAAAGCGTTTGACAAGGTCCCTCATGGCAAGCTGGTGCAAAAGGTTAAATCTCAAAGGAAAAAATCTCACTGGCTGTCCTGTCTGGAGACAATACACATCTCTTTAACCTCTGCTTAATGCTCCCTCCACTCACATTGTCTGTATCTTTAAGACTTGGTTGGCTGTAGAGATTCGCATTCTAATCAGTATTCTGTAACTTGATTTTGTGTCTCTGTGCCCTGTTTGAGAGCAGATTTCCACTCCATCTGACGAAGGAGCAACGCTCCAAAAGCTAGTGGCGTTTGCTACCAAATAAACCTGGGTGGAGAACTGGCTTAGCCATAGAAGTCGTGATGTGGAAATGCCGGCGTTGGACTGGGATAAACACAGTAAGGAGTCTAACAACACCAGGTTAAAGTCCAACAGGTTTATTTGGTAGCAAATGCCATTAGCTTTTGGACCGCTGCTCCTTCGTCAGATGGAATGGATATCTGCTCTCAAACAGGACATACAGAGACACAAAATCAAGTTACAGAATACTGATTAGAATGCAAATCTCTGCAGCCAACCAGGTCTTAAAGATACAGACAATGTGAGTGGAGGGAGCATTAAGCACAGGTTAAAGAGATGTGTATTGTCTCCAGACAGGACAGCCAGTGAGATTCTGCAAGTCCAGCAGGCAAGCTGTGGGGGTTACAGATAGTGTGACTTGGTTGGCTGTAGAGATTCGCATTCTAATCAGTATTCTGTAACCTGATTTTGTGTCTCTCTGTGCCCTGTTTGAGAGCAGATTTCCACTCCATCTGACGAAGGAGCAGCGCTCCAAAAGCTAGTGGCGTTTGCTACCAAATAAACCTGTTGGACTTTAACCTGGTGTTGTTAGACTCCTTACTGTGTTTAGCCATAGAAGACAGAGGGTAACAGTGGAGGGGTCTTTTTCCGGTTGGAGGTCTGTGACTAGTGGTGTTCCGCAGGGCTCTGTACTGGGACCTCTGCTGTTTGTGATATATATAAATGATTTGGAGGAAGATGTAGCTGGTGTGATCAGCAAGTTTGCGGACGACACAAAGATTGCTGGAGTTGCAGATAGTGATGAACATTGTCAGAGAATACAGCAGGATATAGATAGGCTGGAGCATTGGACGGAGAAATGGCAGATGGAATTTAATCCAGATAAATGCGAAGTGATGCATTTCGGTAGATCTAATGTAAGGGGGAGCGCTATACAATAAATGGCAGAACCATCAGGAGTATAGACACACAGAGGGACCTGGGTGTACAAGTCCACAGATCCTTAAAGGTGGCAGCACAGGGGGAGAGGGTGGTCAAGAAGGCATATGGCATGCTTGCCTTTATTGGACGGGGCATAGAATATAAAAGTTGGCATATGATGTTGCAGCTGTATAGAATGTTGGTTAGGCCACATTTGGAATACTGCGTCCAGTTCTGGTCGCCACACTACCAGAAGGACGTGGAGGCTTTGGAGAGAGTACAGAAAAGGTTTACCAGGATGTTGCCTGGTATTGAGGGTCTTAGCTTTGAGGAGAGATTGGGTAAACTGGGGTTGTTTTCCCTGGAAAGACGGAGGATGAGGGGCGACCTAATAGAGGTGTATAAAATTATGAAGGGCATAGATAGGGTGAACAGTGGGAAACTTTTTCCCAGGTCGGAGGTGATGAACACAAGGGGTCACGGGTTCAAGGTGAGGGGGGCAAGGTTCAACACCGATGTCAGGGGGGTGTATTTTACACAGAGGGTGGTGGGGGCCTGGAATGCACTGCCAAGCAAGGTGATTGAGGCGGACACGCTGGGATCGTTTAAGACTTATCTAGATAGCCACATGAACAGACTGGGAATAGAGGGATGCGAACGAATGGTCTAGTTGGGCACATGAGCGACGCAAGCTTGGAGGGCCGAAGGGCCTGTTCCTGTGCTGTATTGTTCTTTGAATCCCCTATCACTATAGCTCTGCCACTTTTTTTCCTGCCCACCTGTGCAGCAGAGCCAGCCATGTTGCCATGAACCTGGCTGCTGCCAACTTCCCCTGGTGAGCCATCTCCCCCAACAGTATCCAAAACGGTATATCTGATACACCTCCCTCGGTACATCCAGCACTGTATAAGAACTGCATCTATTAACCATTCAGCCAGCACAGTAAAGGCATTTGGAGGGTGATGACCACAGGGGATCCCTGCACTGCTTTCCTACTCTTCCTCTGCCTGGTTGTCACCCATTCCCTATCTTCCTCAGTAATTTTTATCTGCGGTGTGACCAGCTCACTGAATGTGCTATCCACAACTTCCTCGGCATCGTGGATGCTCCAAAGTGGATCCATCTGCAGCTCCAGAGCCGTCAAGTGGTCCAACAAGAACTGCAGTTAGACACAGTTCTTGCATGTGAAGGAGCCAGGGACAGACACCGCAAGAGTCCCTGAATTCCCACATCACACAAAAGGAGCATGACATGGGTCTGGGATCTCCTGCCATAACTTAACCCTTAAGTTAACTTACAACAACAACTACAATGCCAAGAAAAAAAAGAGAAACGACTTCCCAGTCACCGGTCAATCACTTACCTGCTGGCTGTGATGTCACAGTTCGATTTCTTTCTACCTCTCACTTGCCCTCGAGTCTCCCTCACAGGTCCATCTCTCCACTCCTCCCGAAAATGAGCACCTCTTTCCCCTCAGCACCAAATTCCCACTCAGCTCCAAATTTCTGATACCCTCACTCTGGCTGCAGTATCTCTCCCACTGGCGTAGTCTCTCTCCCAGTGCTGTATGCAAACTCACTGGTCCTCTACATTGGGGAGACTAACTGCAAACTGGGTGCTTGCTTTATAGAACACCTTTGGTCAGTTGGCAAGTGTGACCCCAACCTTCCTGTTGCGGCCATTTTAACTCAGCACCTTGCTCTCAAGCCCACATGTCCATCCTTGGCTTGCTGCTATTCTCCAGTGAAAGCTGGCATAAGCTGGACTTCTTCCAATTAGGCACGTTACAGCCCTCAGGATTCAACATTGAGTTCAACATTTTTAGACTGTGACCTTTCTCCTCCATCTTAAACCCTTTTTTAAAATATCTGATACACTTATTATCTCAATGTAACCCCCCCCATCCTACCCTCCCACATTGAGCATAATTACCTTACTCAACCAGCACGGCACAAACACTGCATCTATTAACAATTCAGCCAGCACAGTAAAGGCATTGTATCTATTACTGACAAAGGGAATTACATCTTTTTGACCTGCAAAAATCAGCTACTCACAACTCTAATGATACAGGTTGGTACTTCAGTGCAGTGATGAGGGAGTGCTGCACTGTTGGAAAAGCATGTTTTGGATGAGACATTAAACTGAAGTCCCATTTGACCACTCTGATGAATGGACATCCTATGGAATTTTCAACAGCATCAGGTCTCAGACCTGCAACGTTAACTCTATTTCTCTCCTCACAGATGCTGCCAGACGTGTGGCAGAGTATTTCCAGTATTTTCTGCTTTTATTTCAGATTTTCTGCATCTGATATACTTTGCTTTTGTATTAGAATTCTCCAAGTGATATGGCATATTTAGGACCTTTAACTGACACCTAAAACTAATCGGAAAGACGAGACTACAAAGATCAACCCTGATCTTATTGAATGGCAGAGCAAGTTCAAAGGGTTGAATGGCCTACTCCTGTTCCAATGTCAGATTAGCTGGTCTTTTATCTCATTTCTGTTAAGGCACATTGCCGAGAATTGATTGCTTGCTGTGTTTGCCTTCAACACAATATTAACTACACTTAAAATACTTAATTAGCTATAAAGTGATTTGAGATTTCCTGAGGATGTAAAACGATAAAAACTCAAGTTCCCTCTTTAATCTGTGATCTGTTGGGGAAGCTGTAAATGCTGCATTTTCAAACACCACAATGGCATTTTCTAAACGCATTTAGCATAAAGAGGGCAAGAAAAGTAAGCAGCTGAGATAAAGAGCAACCAAGAATTTGATATCAGAAAATTGGGGCACTCCAATGGCTCATTCCAGGAGACAGACTTCAACTTTCCTGACCATTCCCCAGTTCCGCTCCTTGTTCAGCATTCTCAGCTTCCTCTCAATTCCCAAACTCAACATTCTCAGCTTCCACAATCCAAACAGAATTCTCAGTTTGCTCTCCATTCAACTTCCGCTCAATTCCCCAGCTCCGCATTCCCAACTTTCTCTCAATTTCCAAGCTCACTATTCCCAGATTCCTCTCAATTCCCGGCTTCCTGTTTTCTTACCAGCTCTGGATTCAACAGCAACAATTTGTATAATGGTATGATAATGGTTATATTGTTGCACTATACTCCAGAGTCCTGGGCTAATGGTCAGAAACATGAGTTCAAATCCCACCTCCGCAGCAATTTGGATCCTTGAAATCTGGAGTAAAGAGCTAGTATCAAATATATGATCATGAAACTATCATAAAAAAGCATCTGGTTCATTCATGTCTTTTAGCACACAAAATCTACTATTCTTACCTGGTCTGGTCTACACGTGACTCCTGACCCACAGTCATGTTGTTGACTGCCCTCTAAAATGACCTGGCAAGTCACTCAGTTGCATCAAATGCTACAAAAAAGTCTAAAGAACAAAACCGGATGTTCCACACGACATCAACAATAGCACCAAAAACAACAAATATGATCATCCATACAAAGTCTAATATCTGGGGAGTTGTGTCAATATTGGGAGAGTGGTCCAGGTAACTTGTTAAGCACAAATCATACCTTTCAGTCAACTTCTCACACCCCACCATCACCATCCCATGGTATGTCCTGTTCTACCAGCTTTCTGGAATTCTATAGTTCGTGCTTCATGGAACAGGATTCTCAGCTGATCAATCCCTGGATCGATATCAAAAGTTACTTGAGTAAATGCTATTCCCATTCCAAAAGAGAGCAGAATTTTCTGTGTAGGCAATAAATTTTATATCCCTGGAGTGATTGTGTAGTCACTGCCTACTTGTTCCTCATCTGACTGTGGCCAGTACTTCCCCTACTTCCAGTTGAACTCTGCGACAAACACTCCTGCGCGGTAATTATACACGATAAGTCTTCTGCTGTTCCTTACCTTTACTTCAAGAACTTGAATTGCCATTTTGCAAAAGAAATTGTTTTGAAACACTGAAGTGTAAGACGCATTGTTAGTGTTCAAATGCTTTTTAATGGATGCTGAATTTGAGTGTTAGATTCCAAGGACACACAAAAGTGCCTGAAATTCCAAGGCATTTTCCTGACCCTACCAAAAATGATAAGATTCAAAACCTTTGATCATCCATTTATTGCAATGGAGACCATAAAACTGCCAAATTATTGCAAAAACCTATCTGGCTCACAAATGTCCCTTAGAGCAAGAAATCTATGGTCTTTACCTGGCCTGGTCACATGTGACTCCAGACCCACAGCAATGTGTATGACAGCCTTAAACAGCCTCTGAAATGGCTTAGCAAAACCACTCCATTGTATTTTACACAGGTGCTCACTAAAACATTAAGGAATGGGTAATAATTGCCAACCTTGCTAGTGGCTCCCCCTCCGCCACAGTACTGAATGGATAAATCTTTACAAATATACTTGGCAACACCTCCACTGGGGAAGTGTGCAAATACAGGTTTACACAGGCACTTACCATTATAAATAAAAGGCTAGAGAAGTACAAATATGCAATGACACTGTTGTAATGATCAACTTCACGAAACATCTGATGATAATTTATATGAATCAGCAGATCTCACAGTCAAGATGAAAGAATTTATACCTAGTCAGCAGCCCTTCCTCACCACCACCTTCTCAAGGGCAATGAGAAACTGGCAATAAATACTGGCCTTGTTGCTCATGTCCACATCTTGAAAATTACTAAAGAAAATGCAGTGAGCTCAATCTATCTCGTGTGCTACCTGGAGCCTTGAGCAGCAATGAAAGCTGAAACGCCATGTGGCATTGAGGTGAGAACATGATGAACACACAGAGGAACACAGCCTTTAGCACATCTGCCCTGTACCTTGTTTACAAGCTGAGGCTCAACTGTGAGCTTGGGCAGTCTTGTCTCTTTTCATTACAATGCACCATTCCGGCTGCCCAGGCGCGTTTGCTTGAGTAGAGTGAAACTGCCCGAGGGTCTGAGAGACCTCGTCTAGAAGACCGAGTGTCTGGAGGACAGCAGTTCCTGCATCATAGTGCTGGCACTCGTCGGTGGCCTGCAGTATCACCTCGCTCAGTTAGTTGTCACCGCAGAGATAAGAAATAGGCAGCACAGTGCACACAATAAATGCAGACAGAAATGCTGAGAGCTACAGGAACTTTCACTTTATACTGCAGTCTCCAGAGATAAATAGTGGTTTTGGAGCTTACGGTGAGGAATGAAAAGCAAAACTAGGGATCGGCTGAAGGCTCGCATTGAAAAATGCTTGGTTTTTTTGTTGACCAAGCATGTAAAGCTATCACGTAAATTGCAGTGAAACACAATAGTGTTATATAGAACCATAGAATCCCTAAACTGCAGAAGGCCATTCGGCCCAATGAGTCTGCATTGTCTCTCCGAAAGAGCATCTTACCCAGACCCACATCCCCGCTCTATCCCCATAACCCCACACATTTACCATGGCTAATCCATCTAACCTACACATCATTGGACTGTGGAAGGAAACCGCAGAGCAAAGCCATGCAGACACGGGGAGAATGTGCAAACTCAGAATAACGGTTATATCAGAATAATGTCTCAACTTGCGTCACAGGATCCTGTATTTGAAAAAGTAATGACAGACCGCAAGAAACTACAAAGGGTTGTGAATGAAGCCCAGTCCATCATGCAAACCAGTCTCCCATCCATTGACTCTGTCTACAGGTCCCATTGCCTTGGAAAAGCAGCCAGCATAATCAAGGACCTCATGCACCCCAGACATACTCTCTTCCACCTTCTTCCATCGGGGAAAAGATACAAAAGTCTGAAGTCACGTACCAACCGACTCAAAAACAGCCATCAGACTTTTGAATGGACCTACTAAGTTGATCTTTCTCCACACCCTAGCTATGACTGTAACACTACATTCTGCAATCTCCTCTTTCCTTCTCTATGAGCGGTTTGCCTTGTCTGTACAGCAGGCAAGAAACAACACTTCTCATTGTATATTAATACATGTGACAATAATCAATCAAAAAAATTATTTCATGAAGACTGTCTCTCTTTAATTAAAACATATCTCTATTGAAATTAGAAAGTTTTTTTCTGGGTGGGTGAGAGAAAGACATTTCATCATGTAAATCTTATCCTCATATATGAAAATCTTTGCACTTTCTCAGCACAGTTCTCAAGAACAATGTTTAAGTGAAAATTGGAATCAACTACGGGACCCTTTGTAATTTCCCAAGAATATACCCGAGATCCCATCTCGAGTGCAAAAGCAGAATGTTGCAGTTGGGAGCACCTACTACCACAGGCTAGCTCTTCGTTTCAGTCAGTGACTTCAACACACAAGATCCCCAAGTAAGTCTGCCACCAACAAAATATGATCTGTGCAACTCTTACATTTGAAGTTAATTAAAAGTCCACCAAAGACTGGAAAAGTGAACCCTTGCCCGTTTTAGCAGTTATTGTTGGCAGAAACAGAAAATACATTCAATCTCTGTAAATGTTAACATCTGTAAGGGTTAGCATATAAAAATTATATGAATCACTGGAACCAAATGTGATAGGGGAGATAATGAATTTCACTGTAGTGCAAACTGGGTGATAGGGATTTGCAGCTTTTTTTAACACTTTGTCCAATTTTCTAACTTTTAATTTAACTTCAAAGTTATTGAAACACGTTCACAGCTTATCTCTGATGCGTAAATGGTGCTCCCTAAATTTCAGGATCGCTCCAAGTCTGTGCAGAATCTCAGACTAAATTAGTTTTATTCCTCATGGATAAGGCCATTACAGAAAGTACATTACAATGCACAAAAGTGACATTTGTTCCTAATTCAGAATGGTAAATGTTTTGGGTGCTTATAATACATGCCCTGCATGTGGATTTAAATAAAGCGTTGGGACTGATGAGACAACAGTGCTGGCAAGGTACCCTGTCATGGAATTATGTAAATTGGGAGCATGTGTGAAAGCAAGGAGGCTTCAAGTCCCAAACCTGTGTGCTACATTATTGCAAATCTTTTGATTTTAACATCCAAACCTTTCAAGAGGCTGACAGAGCACAACGTATCCAGGGTAAGTACAGATGTAGTTGAGCTCTGTACTGGAGAACGTACAGGGATCATCAACCTGAGCAAGCAGCAATACAAATCACTATGTGTGTCAGGGGCTTTAATTGGTGAATGACAGGTCAAAGAAAGCCTTGGGAATATTATAATACCAGAAACAGAGAGAAAGTGATAAACTACCTTCACTAATAGGAAAGGCAGTTTGTGTGCGTGTGGAATCAGCACACAATGAAAAAATGTCCAGCCGGGTAGCTTGAAATGCAAATAATCACTACATAGTAACATAGGAAATAGGAGTTGCAGCAGGCTACTCAGCTCATTGAGCCTGCTCCCACCATTCAGCAAATCATAGCTGATCTTCTACCTCAGCTACACATAATCCCTCTTGCCCTTGATTCCCTCAGTATCCAGAAATCCATCAATCTGCAGCTTGATCATACACAATGATTGAGCATCCACAGCTTTCTGAGGTAAAAAAATTCCAATGGCTCATAGAACCCCAGAATCCCTAAAGTTCAGAAGGCGGCCATCCGGCCCATCAGCCTGCACCGACTCTTCAAAACAGCATCTTACCCATTGCTGAATCCCCCACTATCAACATCCTGTTGTTATCACTGATCAGAAACTGAACTGTACTAACCATATAAATACTGTGGCTACAAGAGCAGGTCAGAGGCTGGGAATTCTCCTGACTCCACAAAGCCTGTTCACCATCTGCCTGGCACAAATTAGGAATCACTCCCACAACACTCAAGAAGTTTGACATCATCCAGGACAAAGCAGCCCCCTTGATCGGTATCACATCTATCACTTTAAATATTCACTCCCTCTTCCACCAGTGCTATGTTATAGCATTGTATACCATACACAAGATGCATTGCAGCAATTCACCAAGCCTCCATTAGTGGCACTTTCCAAACCCCTCTAACGTTCCAAAGAACAAGGCCAGCAGATGCATGGGAAAGCAATCACCTGCAAGTTTCCCCCAAGATCACAGACGACCAGACTGGAAACATAGCGCCCACCATTCCTTCACCATTGTTGTGTCAAAAATCCTGGGATTTCTTCTCTAACAGCACTGTGGGTGTATCTACATAACATGAATGACAGTGGTTCACTACCACCTACTCAAAGGCAATTAGGGATGGGCAATAAATGCTGGCCTTGCTAGTGACGTTCATATTTTATGAACAAATTAAAAAAACACAGTCCCTTTGTAATTAAGGCTAAAATAATATTTTCTTTCTTAATTACTTGCTTTACCTGCCTGCTAAATTTGTGATGAGTACAAAGATACCCATGTCCTGCTGAACACCAACATTTCCCAGTCTCTCACCATTTAAAAGATTTGCCTTTTTTAACTTTTCATACCAAAGTGGGTAACCGCACACTTCCCTACGTTATATTTCTTTCGCCATGTTTTTGCCTCTTCAATTCAACCTATCTATTGCAGCCTCGTTATGTTGTCCTGACAGCTTAAATTCTTGCCTGCTTTGTACAGTCAGTAAATCTGGACAAATTACACTCAGTCCTTTCATCAAAGTCGTTAATCTAGATTGCAAATAGTGTAGTCATTTCTTTAAAAACCCAGAGTGTTGGTCATTCGGTCCAGGGGGATTTTTGGGTTTTGCTTCCATTAATTTCTCCAGCTATATTTCTTTACGGATATTTATTTCCTTAAGTTCTTCATTTTCGCTACACCATTGGTTTCCCACTTCTGGAATGTTTTTTGTGCTTTGTACCATGAGGAGGCGAAATATACATACATACGAATTTACAAATGAGGATGAGTAGGCCAAGCAACCCCTCGAATCTGCTCTGCCATTTAATACATCCTCCATCTCTCTACATCAGTTTCCCTCTTTAAGACACTCCACGCTTTGATACAGCTTTTTGTCATATGTCCTAATATTTCCTCGTGTGGCTCCATGCTAGATTTTAATGCTTCTGCAAAGCACCTTGGGGCATTTCATTATGTTGAAGGCACTATATAAAAATAATTGTTACTGTTAATCTGCGCACATTAAATCTCTTTGAGCTTTCAAAGTTTCTAGCTTTTCAAGACTTAAAAATATTGAATTCCCCTTTTTTGGTCCAAATGAATGACCTCATACTTACCGGCAATGAAATTGATCTGCCACAGTTTTTGCCACTTACTCACTCAATCAATGTCTCTGTTATTTTATGCTCCTGTCCACATGGCTTGCTGTGTCACTAATCTTATATGGCTCTTTATTAAGTTATTTCAATTATTAAAACACATAGGGGGCGATTTTGAGCCCGCACTCTCCGTCTGCAGGAATGGCAACGTGCACTCAAAACTCAGAAAGAGCGATTTGCACCAGCGAGTTTCTAAGTTCCGATCTTCCCAGCCCCTCGCCAATGAAGTGGCTTGAAACATGCCGTGGGACCGCAGAAAACTCATTTTAATACATCAGCACATCATTAGCGAGCACTCGCTCTGGGAATTCCCCCCTCACCGGATATTCAGCAGGCACTGGCACCATTTACAACAGCTCCACATATGTGTGAACCTGGTGCCTTCACCTCTGAAGGGAGCACCAGAGAGGATGCGGAAGACATAGATAAGTACAACTTGGGGCTGGGGGTCCCAAAATCGCCATATTGGGGGGAGGAGTCCACAGGGGTCACTTGCAGGCCTTACCTTCCCTGCATTTCGAAGCACCCATTGATTTAAAGGGGTTGTAAAAGCTGGTAGGCCTCCTTCCTGAGTTCATGTCCATATAGCAGCTGAGGGAATGCGCTTCCTTAGTGGGGGCTGACAAAAAGGTGGGAGGGCTTGAAAACAAGAGGCTCAACACTAGGAGCAACTACGAGTTATCCGGGTGGGGTCCCATAAGAATCTGTGCTGTCAGGGCACAATAGGGAAATCAGGAATGTACTATCTCATGTGGCCTGAAGGGCTTCGCACTCTGGAAGGATGGCTGCAGTGTGCTTGGAACCCACACTCAGGCAACAGTGTGAGGACAAAGGAAGGTCAAAACCAATTGTCGGGGTGCTTGCATGCAACGATAGATCTCAATGGGTCATAGAAGACTGTTCAACTCTGCACCTCTTGTGATCTGGGAGAAATAGGGTGCCCTCTAGGAATGAGCTAGTTATGTTAATTGCTGGCCTCATGATTCACTGTGCCTCGTCTGCCACAAGAGGCAGATACTTGGCTGCACAGCCACCCCAGCCTTCCCTCATTAGTAATTATGCCATTAAATGGGATGCAGCCAAGAAGCACTGCCGTTTAGTGTAAGCCAACTTTTGCATGCCAATATCCCAGGCATTGAGCTGACATTCCTAGAAAGACTGCAACATCACACAGATAACACTGACGCATCCTCCTATGCAAGGTGTGATGGCGATGTCTATCATCAGACACCCCAATTGAGGTCATGACGGGGTGCATCATAGAATCCTTACAATGCAGGAGGCCATTTGGCCCATCAAGTCTGCACTGACAACAATCCCACCCAGGCCCTATCCCTGTTACCCCACATATTTACCCTGCTATCAGCGAGGCCCCACGTCACGATGCAAACACTGGTCACAGCCACTCAATTGCCTTCTAATGTGACGTCATGTTTCTTTGGGGCTGTGGTATTGTGCACGTTACCACAGTGCCACTGAGACCCCGGTGGGACCATGTGCTGCATCCTGCTGTAGTTGACAGGAACCAATGTGGAGATGTGGCTATAGTGTCAGAACAGGGGTGTGAGGGATGGTGTTGATGCACCTAATGAGTGTGTTGCCATTGGGTGGAATTCCAGAGGAATTGAGGGAGAAGAGTTGGGATTCTTTCACGAACTCTTATAGTTCACTGTATTTTTCTCTTCTTCACAGGGCATGATCTGCAGGATCATATGCCTGTTGAGTTGGCTATCCTACTTACTGGCACAGTGCAGTGGCAGAGACACTGACATGCCATAGCACCTGGCCAGGACTAGCACCGCGCAGAGGCAGGAGAGCTTGGGCCTGTTGCAGTTCTGGGAGCAGCACCGCAGATGCATAGGTACCGGCCGACGTTATTCCTACGTTGGTCATCGTACCTGCCGATGTTTGAGATGCAGTGCCGTAGAAGGCTGCATCTGTCCCGAGGGGACCCTGCAAGAGCTGGCACCACCTGGAATGGAAGGACACCCACTGCCTGTGGCCCTTAAACTCACAGCTGCTCTGAATTTCTATGTGAGTGGCTCATTTCAGGACAGCACGAGTGACCTGCGTGGCATCTCTTAGTCGGCCACACACAAATGCATCCGGGAGCTTACAGATGCATTTGTGCGAGGGCTCGCATGTATATCAGTTTGGACCAGGAGAGCCAAGATGCCAGAGCCGTGGACTTTGCCCCCTTAGCAGACTTGCCCCAAGTGCAAGATTTGATTGACTGCATCCACATGGCCCTGCATGCTCCATGATGCCACGCAGCGCCATCATGAACTGCAAGAGATGCTTATCCCTCAATGTACAACTTGTTTGTGATCACACAATGCACTTCATTGCTGTTCTGTGCCTGTTTCCTAGGGAGCATCCATGACAGTTACATCTTGGGGTGCTCTCAAATCCCAGCCATCTTTGAGAGAGAATGGCGGCTGGATGGATGGCCTCAAAGCTAGGGGGTACCCACTCAGGAGGTGGCTGATGACACCAGTGCAGAGGTCACAAACACCTGCTGAGACTCGTTACAATCAGGCTCGCTGCAACGCGTGTGCTGATTGAGTGGGCAACTGGCCTGCAGAAGATGGGGTTCTGGTGCGTGGACTGGTTGGGGGTTGCCCTACAGTACAGGCCCCAGAGGGTCTCCTGCACCACTGTAGTCTGCTGCGCTCTCCACAACTTGGCGCTGCAGAGAG
The DNA here is from genome assembly GCF_964213995.1 of Mustelus asterias. Classification (NCBI taxonomy): domain Eukaryota; kingdom Metazoa; phylum Chordata; class Chondrichthyes; order Carcharhiniformes; family Triakidae; genus Mustelus; species Mustelus asterias. The sequence continues at coordinate 92,135,488 of NC_135803.1, read as the reverse complement.
GAAACCATCTTGACCTGGAGGAGATGGAGGAGCGCCAGATCGCCTCAGATGAGGAAGATGTCGAGGAGGGCAGTGAGAGTGACCACGCAGAGGAGGGGGTGGAAGAAGCCCAGATAGTGGTCAAGGCCGATTAGGCCAACGCGTTGGGAATGGCCTCGTAGCTTCTTGCTTCGGGGACGAGCAGGACTAGGAGCGACTACCACTCCCACCATGTGGTGCCAGCAGTATGCTCCATTACGGTTGCCAGGCATCATGGGCAGGGCACTGAAGCTATTGGTCATACTTTGGAGAATGATGATGACTTGCATTGAGGACTGAGCAAAGCTCGTCTCATCCTAAGCAATATGTCTGACTCCTGCCTGACAGAGAGCTTAACGTGTCCTGCCGTCAAATGGGCTTACCACAGAGCTCAGAAAAGCAGGATGTACAGTGTCAGCTACTACAGGCCCCACCCACGTCAGGGATCCTGGTGTTCACATCCATCTTATAGCCGAGGTGGGCAGCCTGGCAGCACCCCAATAGCCCTTGGCATCATGAGCACTAGACAACACTGTTAGACATGAGAGGGATGTGCTTTGATGGAGGAGGAAAAGGGCGTTCACCCTTCCATGGACAGAGATAGGGGGAGGGCCTCCAATGGTGGTTGGGGGAGCATGCCAGTAGCAACAACTTCTTACTGCATTGCCGGTGTGGGAGGGACATAGCGCTGCCATTCTCACACTCCACAAGAATGAGGCGCTGGGTGAGCGTGCTGGTTCCCCCAAGCTTGGTGGCATGAACAGACTGTGGTGGCTCTGTGGGTGAACCAAGTGAAACATAATGCCAAACATTCAATACAAAATGGTGACCTATCTACAATTGTGCCTATATGCACCCATGCCCACTTAGTGTCTATGGTTTTTTAATCTTTCTGACCCTCACACTACATCAGGATCCACAGCTGAGGTTAAGGTGGTGTGTTGACTTCCACGTCCTTTTGCCGGAGATGACATTGGTGACATCCCCTGGGGGCTGGGACCTTGAGGTCACATTAAGGCCCAGGCCTGCTTTTGGGCAGCACAGATGCTTGACTGCTGCCCTCCTTGGTGTCGGGGCTAGTGGTGTGTCATTCACAGGGAGGAGGTGGTGTCAGATGGGGTGGTGACACCCAAGGTATGCGGGCTGGAGGCCCCAGGCTGTACTCCTGATGATCTTCTTTCTTTTGCGTTCCTGGGGGCCACTGTGCTTCTCCATGGGAAGGAGGGGTAGCTGGAGTGAGATCCAGAAGCCCCACCATACTCTGACACTTGTGAATTCCAACCAGTGCCTGCACCATGCAGTCGAAGCCCTGCAGCATGGAGTTCATGCCTTCAGACATGGAGGTCATGAGGAGAACCATGATGCGGGCATCTCCTGCCATGGAGTGCACATCCTGCTCCAAGGTCTCCACTGTGGATGCCACCCTCGCAGTGTTGGCCTCATTGCACTACAGAGAGGCACCATTTCCTCGGATAATTGGCAATGGGACTCCTCCAATCGGCCTTGCAGTACAGTAGTTGAATCTCCAATACAGGTCCTTAAGGAACTTCAGCAGTTACCACTCAATTCGAATAATATCCTTTATCCCTACAACAAAAACAGAAAATGTTGGAAAATCCAGCAAGTCTGACAGCATCTGTGGAGAGAAAACAGAGCCAACGTTTTAAGTCTGGATGACCTTTCGTCAGATTCAAAACATTGGCTCTATTCTCTCTCCATAGATGCTGTCAGACCTGCTGAGATTTTCCAGCATTTTCTGTTTTTCTTTCAGATTCCAGCATCCACAGTAATTTGCTTTTATCCATTATCCCTGCTGTTTTTTTAACCACATGGCCAGGTGAATCACTTGCATTCAATTCCATGAGCTTTAACTTTAATCAATAATCTCTTATGTGGAAACTTATGAAATGCCTTTTGGAAGTCCATATAAGTACATTCATAGAAATTCTCCAAATCACCAATACTTACTCAAAAAAATTCAATGACTTTCACTAGACATGACCTATTTTTTTTTTACAAGTTCGAGGAGGCTCACTCTCATCAGTCCACATTTCTCAGCACGTTCTGTCCTTACAGATTTCACACAGCAGATATTGCAGATATTACACTTTGTAATTAGTATTACTAATTCTTTGTTTCTCCCTCGCATCTTTCAAAGATAATATATTTATTGTATTGATGCTTAATGTAATAAGTACACCTGTTCTCCATACACCTCAGTTAAATAAATAAATGTTGCAGTGAGCAGAACAGCTCCTCATTACACTCAATAGCCACTCGATTCAATCAGGATGTGGCACTTTATAATGACAGGTAACAAATCTACTACAAATGGGGTTGCCCACTGTGATTAAATGTATTCCTGGAGGTTTCATCCCATGACTTGCCCCCACACTATTGGCATTATTCAGCTGACTCCTTGTGATGTACTGCCTTCCTATATCAACTGGAAAACAAAAACTCATTGCCCAAGTGAATGATGCTCGACTGTCAACCAAACAGCCTTCTTTTTATCCATTTTCAATATTTTTATATCTGGTAAAGGGAAATGTTCAGAGAAAAATAAAAAAAACTCAACCTTTCTTAATGTACCAATGATTTTTCTTCCTAGATTGCAAACAGCATTGTTCTGGAGATTGAGCATCAAATCTGGAGACTCGGCAACACTAATTCCAGATTCACTCCAGATACATGCTTCATAGATCAGTTATAAAATGAATTCTGAAGTCACTTCAAATGTATACTGCATTGGTCAGTTATAGAACAATTCTGGAGTCACTCCAGATACACACTATATAGATTAGTTATAGGATAATTCTGGAGTCACTCCAATAGATCAGTTATAGGATAATTCTGGAGTCACTCCAATAGATCAGTTATAGGACAATTCTGGAGTCACTCCAGATATACACAGTATAGATTAGTTATAGAACAATTCTGCAGTCACTCCAGATACACAAGGTGGAAATGCTGGCGTAGGACTGGGTTGGGCACAGTAACAAGTCTCACAACATCAGGTTAAAGTCCAAAAGGTTTATTTGGAATCACGAACTTTCAAAGCGCTGTTCCTTCATCAGGTGAGTGGAGGTAGGTTGACAAACACGGCATATATAGGCAGAGACACAATTGCAAGATAATTACAGATTGGGATGTGAAGAATGGTTGGAATGAGAGTCTTTACAGATAATCAGGTCTTTACAGGTATAAACAGTGTGAGTGGACAGAGGGATAATCACAGGTTCAAAAGGTGTGAATTGTCTCAAGCCAGGACAGTTAGCAGAATTTTGCAAACCCGGGCAGTATGGTGGGGGTTACAAGTAGGGTGACATGAACTCAAGATCCCAGTTGAGGCCATCCTCATGCATGTGGACTTGGCTATCAGTTTCTGCTCGGCGATTCTGTGCAGTTGTGTGTCTTGAAGGCTACCTTGGAAAACGCTGACCTGAAGATCTGAATGCCCTTGACTGCTAAAGTTCTCTCTGCATGGTACATATCGGCGAGACCATGCAGATGCGACGACTACAGGTGAACGGACATCGTGCAACAATCGCCAGGCAGGAGTGTTCCCTTCCAGTTGGGGAGCACTTCAGCAGTCAAGGACATTCAGCCTCCGATCTTCGGGTAAGTGTTTTCCAAGGTGGCCTTCAAGATACATGACAAGGCAAAATCACCGAGCAGAAACGGATAGCCAAGTTCCGCACGCATGAGGACGGTTTCAACACTACTTGTAACCCCCACCATACTGCCTGGGTTTGTAAAATCCTGCTAACTGTCCTGGCTTGAGACAATTCACACCCCTTGAACCTGTGATTATCCCTCTGTCCACGCACACTGTTTGTACCCGTAAAGACTTGATTACCTTTAAAGATTTGCATTCCAACCATTCTTCACATCCCAATCTACAATTATCTTGCAATTGTGTCGCTGTCTATATATGCCGTGTTTGTGAACATACCTCCACTCACCTGAAGGAGCAGCGCTCTGAAAGCGCATGATTCCAAATAAACCTGTTGAACGTTAACCTGGTGTTGAGACTCCAGATACACACTGCATAGATCAGTTATAGAACAATTCTGGAGTCCTCCAGATACATGCTACATATTCCAAACCACAAGAATGCCTGGGCTACTGTTTTAAGCAGACAGCTTCTTCTTAACATTTAAGCAAGAGAGCAATAAAATGTCACAGGAATTAGTAGAAGGCATCAACGTCAGCTTGAAATTAAAGACAAAACATGATACTCGGTTGTCAAAAATGAAGAGAATTTTCAATTGAAAAGTCAAGCACAAACTGTTAATTCTGCCACAGCAGCAATGTTATCTAATAAAGGCTGAGTGCTTCAAATCAAAGAGATCTCTTGCCCCAAGTCATCCTAGCAATATGAGAGTTATCAGTAGCCACAAGAAATATAACACCATCATTTCAAAATCATTGGTGTGTCTTTAAAAGTAAAACTGACACTGCAGGAAGTTGTATGGTCAGTGCCATCAGCAATTCTGTATTGTGCTGCTTCAGTGACAGGCAAGGTATAAGACAGGGCTAAATCCATCAGATTACATTCAACTCCACTAGCTTTACTTACTATGATACTTCAGCAGAAGTGTCTCATCTAACCAGCTTGCACCCATTGTGCCACACCACATGCCTGCGGTACTAAGTTTCACCAAAGCCCAAATCTCCAGATTTTTAGTGTCTTTAAAGGAAAATGTATTGAGTTGTGCAAACGAGGAAGGCCCTAAAGTTTGATCCATGCTAGTTCAGATTTGGCCATTGGGCCCCAGCTATTTACAATCTATATTAACAATTTGGGATGACAGGGATAGAAGATTATATAGCCAAATTTGCAGATAACACAAAAATAGGTGGGACAGTAAGTTGCAATGAGGAAATAAGAACCTTACAAATGGATATAGGTAGCTTAGGAGAGTGGGCCAAAATATGGCAGATGGAGTTTAACATGGATAAGTGTGAGGTCATGCATTTTGGTCGGAAACATGGGAAGGCAACTTATGGGGAGAGACTTTGGGTGCAGAGGGATCTGGGTATTCTCGTTCATGAGCCACAGAAACCTAGCATGCAGGTACAGCAGATGATAAAGAAAGTTGGCATTTATAGATAAAGGAATAGAATATAAAGGTAAGGAAGTATTGCTGCAACAATACAAGGCATTGGTGAGGCCACACCTAGAGTATTGTGCAGTTTCGAATCATAGAATCCTACTGTGCAGAAGGAGGCCATTCGCCCATCGAGTCTGCATCGACCACAATCCCACCCAGTCCCTATCCCCATGACCCCATACATTTACCCTACTAATCCCCCTGACACTAGGGGGCAATTTAGCCTGACCATCTAACCTGCACATCTTTGGACTGTGGGAGGAAACCGGAGCACCCAGAGGAAACCCATGCAGACACAGGGAGAATGTGCAAACTCCACACAGACAGTGATCCAAGCTGGGAATCGAACTGGGGTCCCTGGCGCTGTGAGGCAGCAGTGCTAACCACTGTGCCATCATGCCGCCTTGAGGAAAGACCTAGTGGCATTGGAGGCAGTTCAGAGGAGGTTCATTAGATTGATTCCAGAGATGATGGGTTTGTCATATGAAGAGAGATTGAGCAGTTTAGGCCTATACTCTCTGGAATTTAGAAGAATGAGGGGAGATCCAATTGAAGTATACAAGATGATAAAAGGTATGGATAAAATAGATGTGGAGCGAATGCTTCCACTAGTGGAGCATTCTAGGATGAGCGGTCATAGTCTTAGGATAAGGGGTAGCAAATTTAAAACAGAGTTGAGGAGAAAGTGCTTCTCCCAAAGGGTTGTGAATCTGTGAAATTCGCTATCCCAAAGTGCGATGGATACTGGGACAGTGAGTAAATTTGAGGAGTTAGACAGATTTTTAATTGGTAATGGGTTGAAGGGTTATGGGGAGAAGGCAGGAAAATGGGAATGAGGAGCATATCAGCCATGATTGAATGGTGAAGTGGACTCAATGGGCTGAATGGCCTAATACTGCTCCTATATCTCATGAACTTATGCTGCCAAGTTGAATGATTCCAGCTGGAGAGGCAATAGGAGTGAAAAACTGGATTCAAATTCCTTTGCTCACCTCCTGCACCCATGTTTTCAACTTGGTTCTGTCCCTGGTAAATCAACCAGTGTTCCTAAATCTTGTCAGTTGTAACCCTTCTGTTTTAAAAAACAAATCATTCTTGGAACATGGACATCATTGGCAAGGTTGACATCTATTGGCCACCTCTACATACCATTGTGAAGGTCGCAGTGACCACTGATGCTGGAAATCCTGGAACTTTGAACCTGACAGCACTGTCGGATACAAACACAAAGATACACCCACAGTGCTGTTAGATACAAACACCAAGGTACACCCACAGTGCTGTTAAATACAAACACCAAGGTACACCCACAGTGCTGTTAGATACAAACACCAAGATACACCCACAGTGCTGTTAGATACAAACACCAAGGTACACCCACAGTGCTGTTAGATACAAACACCAAGGTACACCCACAGTGCTGTTAGATACAAACACCAAGGTACACCCACAGTGCTGTTAGATACAAACACCAAGATACACCCACAGTGCTGTTAGATACAAACACAAAGGTACACCCACAGTGCTGTTAGATACAAACACCAAGGTACACCCACAGTGCTGTTAGATACAAACACCAAGGTACACCCACAGTGCTGTTAGATACAAACACCAAGGTACACCCACAGTGCTTTTGGATACAAACACCAAGATACACCCACAGTGCTTTTGGATACAAACACCAAGTTACACCCACAGTGCTTTTGGATACAAACACCAAGATACACCCACAGTGCTTTTGGATACAAACACCAAGATACACCCACAGTGCTTTTGGATACAAACACCAAGATACACCCACAGTGCTGTTAGATACAAACACCAAGATACACCCACAGTGCTTTTGGATACAAACACCAAGATACACCCACAGTGCTTTTGGATACAAACACCAAGATACACCCACAGTGCTTTTGGATACAAACACCAAGATACACCCACAGTGCTTTTGGATACAAACACCAAGATACACCCACAGTGCTGTTAGATACAAACACCAAGATACACCCACAGTGCTTTTGGATACAAACACCAAGATACACCCACAGTGCTTTTGGATACAAACACCAAGATACACCCACAGTGCTGTTAGATACAAACACCAAGATACACCCACAGTGCTTTTGGATACAAACACCAAGATACACCCACAGTGCTTTTGGATACAAACACCAAGATACACCCACAGTGCTTTTGGATACAAACACCAAGGTACATCCATAGTGCCTCTAGATACAATCACCAAGATACACCCACAGTGCTTTTGGATACAAACACCAAGATACACCCACAGTGCTTTTGGATACAAACACCAAGGTACATCCATAGTGCCTCTAGATACAATCACCAAGATACACCCACAGTGCTTTTGGATACAATCACCAAGATACACCCACAGTGCTTTTGGATACAAACACCAAGGTACATCCATAGTGCCTCTAGATACAATCACCAAGATACACCCACAGTGCTTTTGGATACAAACACCAAGGTACATCCATAGTGCCTCTAGATACAATCACCAAGGTACAGCCACAGTGCTGTCAGATTCAAACACCAAGGTAAACTCACAATGCTGTTAGATTTGAACACCAAGACACACCTACAGCACTGTTAGATTGGAAGTTCCTGGGTTTTCACCCAGCCACAACAAAGAAAGAGTGATACATGTCCAAGTCAGAATGATTTATACATAAAAGCAAAATACTGTGGATGCTGGAAATCTGAAATAAAAACTGAAAACGCTAGAATGTCTGGAAGCATCTGTGGAGAGAGAAACAGAGTTAAGACTGAGTCCATATAATTCTTCTTCAGAGCTAAAGCAGGGTAGAAACGTGATGGGTTATGTATGGTTGAAGTGTGGGGTTGAGAAGATGGTGCTAAATGCATTCTTTAATCTTGAACATTGCCATGAACACTCGTTTTGTCTTGTGTCTATGATATCTTTGCTAAATTCTCCTGAGCTCCCATCTATCCCTGACCTTCTATTGTGTTCTCTACCCCCTCTCCAACTATATAACCCATCACATTTCTGTTCTACTTTCACTCTGAAGAGGTAGAATGCTAGTGTGAGGGGTGACCTTGTAACAAGACTCTTGACACTGTCACTCAAAGTTGTGATTTAGTAACACATAGGTCTCATAGGTCTTCAAAAACAAATACAGTGGTTCAACTGGATCTACTAATGCAGTTTTTATAGCAGGGTGAGAGATAGAATGGTAAGACTGGAATCGATCCACCAATTTAGATTACTGCCATCATTAAAGTTCAGCTATAAAATTTGATAACTGCATACTTAATGCAATTAGCATTAATGGCATTAAAAAGACCTGTGAAAGTGCGACTGGACGTGAGAGCTGAAGGCAAACAGTCAGGGATACAATCAACCAAATAGCTGCTCTAACATGTACAGTTTTAGAAAGAAAGTTTTGAGTGGTGCTCAGTGAATGAAAGGATAGGGGTCCCAGTCTGCTCCTTAACAAGGCATTTACTAATAAAGGGAGGTGGGGAGACTGAGCAGAACGGCTAATAATGATGGAAATGGAAGGTCAGAGTAGTAGCTGCGATGCTACAAAGCCACATGCAAAAAGTGAGAGAAGCAGACAGGCTAGAAGAATTAAATTACAGTGAGAAATAACAACATGAAAAATAAGCCAGACAGAGGAACTGCTGTCTGAAAATTCTGAGCACGAATGGGCGGCACGGTGGCACAGTGGTCAACACTACTGTCTCTCAGTGCCAGGGATCCAAATTCAATTCCAGTCTTGGGTGACTGTCTGTGTGGAGTTTGCACATTCTCCCTGTTCCTGCGTGGGTTTTCTCCGGGTGCTCTGGTTTCATCCCCCAGTCCAAAGATGTGCAGGTTCAGTGGATTGGCCATGGTAAATGTGCAGAATTACAGGGACAGGGTTGGGGGAGGGGGGGGGGGGGGGGGGCCTGGGTAAGATGCTCTTTTGGAGAGTCAGTGCAGACTCAATGGGCCAAATGGCCTTCTTCTGCACTCAAATACACAATCATAAATTCATAGAACCCTGACAGTGCAGAAGGAGGCCATTTGGCCCATCGAGTCTGCACTGACAACAATCCCACCCCAGGCCCTACTCTCATAACTCCACACATTTACCCCACTAATCCCTCTAACCTACACATGCCCTTGGTGTTTGTATCTAACAGCACTGTGGCAGTACCTTGGTGTTTCTATCTAAAGGCACAATGGATGTACCTTGGTGTTCCAATCTAACAGCACTGTTGATGTACCTTGGTACCTGTGGATGTACCTTGGGATACTAAGGGGCAATTTAGTGTGGCCAATCAACCTAACCCACATATCTTTGGACTGTGGGAGGAAACCGGAGCATCTGGAGGAAACCCACGTAGACACGGGAAGAATGTGCAAACTCCACGCGGACAGTGACCCAAGCCGGGAATCGAACCCAGGTCCCTGGCATTGTGAGGCAACAGTGCTTGCCACTGTGCCACCCGTGGTTCTATGGAATGAGCGCCTGGGACCCGGGTTCAATTCCGGCCTTGGGTCACTGTCTGTGTGGAATTTGCACATTCTCCTCGTGTCTGCTTGGGTTTCCTCCTACAGTCCAAAGAAGTGCGGGTTAGGTTGATTGGCCATGCTAAACTGACCCTAGTGTTAGGAGATTAGCAGGGTAAATATGTGGGGTTACGGGAATAGGGCCAGGGTGGGATTGTGGTCGGTCCAGACGCGATGGGCTTTTCCTGCGTTGTAGGGATTCCATGATTAGGAATACCGGAATTTTAGGATTAAAACTAGTGAATACAGAAATCGATATTCGCAAAGGCGAGCACATCAGAGATTTGGCCAAGTATCTGTGATTGAGAGGAATTTCGCAGAAGGAATAAATTGCAACAGTGTGAACACATTTAAGGCTAGGACAGACAGATGTTTGGTCTCTCAGGGAATTAAGAGATATGGAGAGTTGGTAGGAAAGTGGAGTTGAATCTTTGGATCAGCCATGATTGTATTGAATGGTGGCGCAGGCTCGATGGACTGTATGCTCCTACTTACGTTGTGTTCACATGGTCTTTTATGTAAAGAACAGGAATATAACAGAGTAATCTGAATCAATGTAGAAGAGCAGAGATCAAGATAAGTTCCAACTATTGGTAAAACCCTTGTTTTTTCCCCTAGTAATCATATAAAGGAGAAGTGGTAATTTAAACAAGGAAATTGAAACTGAATAAAATTACAGAACCTTACAGAACGTGAAAGATCTGTCCAATTTTGTCCCACATCCCAGCATTTCTCCCATGATTCTAAATTAGCTCTCCTCAAGTATTCATCTAATTATCTGGAATCTGATTCAAGCACTCTTTTAGATAGTGCATTCCAGGTCTTAACTGTGATATATGTATGTTGGGGTTTCGGGTGTGTACTGCCTCTTTAAGAGTGCGGGTCAGGTGGAACCTGGTTAAGCAATCTAAGACTGTGGGACAGTGGACACCTATAATAAAGAATTTCCCAATGTTTAAGATATGATGCCTATTTTGTGGTCTTGCACCATATGTCAATAAGTACATAATATTAACAAACCACCATATGAAGAAATTTTTGCTCAGTTTCTCTCTACTTTTTTGTCAATCATTTAAATCCATGAACTCTGCTTACTGACCCACTTGCCAGACAAAACAGTTTCTCCCTACTTGATCTATCAAATCGCTCATAATTTTGAATATCATGATTAGGTTTTCCCTTATCATTTTCTATTCAGGGCAGAACTAGTCTCCCCACCCTTAGCACCCTGCCCCATCCAATCCTTTCCTGGTCCAACCCCACTCTGGCTCCCCTCCTGGTACGAACCCCCCCCCCCCCGCCCCCCCACCACCACCACCCATCTGCTGTCCACCTCCACCCCCCATCAACCACTTACCCTTTAAGCATCACCCTTATGGTAGACACTGCTGTAAAGGGGGGATGGTGACCTACCCCTCTGCACCCAGTTACTATACATTGATGTTGCTGGGGACGGACTGCACGGCTCCTGTCTCACCCAGACCGAGTAAGGTTTCTCTTCTTACCGAGTAAGGTTTCTCTTCTTACTGAGTAAGCTTCCTCTGCTTACTGACCCACTTGATGTGGAGATGCAGGCGTTGGACGGGGTAAACACAGTAAGAAGTCTCACAACACCAGGTTAAAGTCCAACAGGTTTATTTGGTAGCAAAAGCCACTAGCTTTCGGAACGCTCGCTGCTCCTTCATCAGGTGAGTGGGATTTCAGTTCACAAACAGGGCATATAAAGACACAAACTCAATTTACAAAATAATGGTTGGAATGCGAGTCTTTACAAGCCCTGGACTTGCAAAATCTCACTAACTGTCCTGTCTGGAGACAATACACATCTCTTTAACCTGTGCTTAACCCTCTCTCCACTCACATTGTCTGTACCTTTAAGACTTGACTATCTGTAAAGACTCACATTCCAACCATTATTTTGTAAATTGAGTTTGTGTCTTTATATGCCCTGTTTGTGAACTGAAATCCCACTCACCTGACGAAGGAGCAGCGAGCGTTCCGAAAGCTAGTGGCTTTTGCTACCAAATAAACCTGTTGGACTTTAACCTGGTGTTGTGAGACTTCTTACTGTACTGACCCACTTGCCAGAGGAAATAGTTTCTCCCTACTTGATCTAAGATTGAGGAAGGTTGAGCGAGACAAGAGTTGCGCAATTCCACACCCATGCACTGGGCAGCACGGTGGTACAGTGGTTAGCACTGCTGCCTCATAGTGCCAGGGACCTGGGTTCGATTCCTGGCTTGGGTACCGGTCTGTGTGGAGTCTGCACATTCTTCCCGTGTCTGCGTGGGTTTCCTCCGGATGCTCCGGTTTCCTCCCACAGTCCAAAAAGACATGCTGGTTAGGTGCATTGGCCATGCTAAATTCTCCCTCAGTGTACCTGAACAGGCGCCGGAGTGTGGCAACTAGGGGATTTTCACAGTAACTTCATTGCAGTATTAATGTAAGCCTACTTATGACACTAAGAAATAAACTTTAAACAATTACAGCAAAGGTAAGTTTGTCAAGAGTAGCAATGGCAGATGTTATAGGCCACTCTTAACTGCCTTACTAACTTGGCCCTGCCACCTCCAATGATTTGTGATCATGTACCCCAAAATCCCTCAGTACTTGGACCCTCCTCAAAATAGCATAATTTAGATTCTACTGCCTCTGCATGTTGTTTCTGCTAAACTAATATCACTTCACACATATCTGAAATAAAATAGCATTTGTTAAATGTCTGTCCATTTTATCAGGCTGTCCATATATTAGCTGGCTTTGAATCATCTGAAAACTTTGCAACTCAGGCACTGATGGACGAGGAACAAATGTCGGTCAGAGAGCACCGGATTGCTAACAGGGCCCGGGGTGACGGGGAAAACGGGGTGACGGGGAAAACGGTAGTTGAAAGAGTGCAGAGAAGGTTCAGAAGGATGTTGCCGGGACTTGAGAAGCTGAGTTACAGAGAGAGATTGAATAGGTTGGGACTTTATTCCCTGGAGCGTAGAAGAATGAGGGGAGATTTGATAGAGGCGTATAAGATTTTGATGGGTATAGATAGAGTGAATGCAAGCAGGCTTTTTCCACTGAGGCTAGGGGAGAAAAAAACCAGAGGGCATGGGTTAAGGGTGAAAGGAGAAAAGTTTAAAGGGAATATTAGGGGGGCTTCTTCACACAGGGAGTGGTGGGAGTGTGGAATGAGCTGCCGGATAAAGTGGTTTTAACATTTAAGAAAACTTTTAACATTTAAGAAAAACTTGGACGGGTTCATGGATGAGAGGGGTGTGGTCCAAGTGCAGGTCAGTGGGACTAGGCAAAAAATGGTCCGGCACAGACAAGAAGGGCCAAAAGGCCTGTTTCTGAGCTGTAATTTTCTATGGTTCTATGGTTCTAAAACAGGGCCCGGGGTGATGGGGAAAACAAGACTTGGAGTGAGATAGGACACAGGCAGCAGTATTTTAGAGAAAATGGGAGACCATTCTCGTGAGTTTTGGAAAGTTAAGTTTAGAGCTACAAAGGCATGGTTGAGGGTTTCATGGGCTGAGGCAAATGGAGATGAACAGTATTGGAAAGGTGGAAATAGACAATCTTTAGGCGAATGGGGTGCAAACTCTTTTCAAAATCAAATTGGATGCTAAGATTGTGAATATTCTCTGGTTCAGCTTCAGGCAGTGACTCTAGTCCCTCAGTTTGCGGTTGACTCTTATGCCCACAGGGAAGTAAAGTGGGCAATAACTCAAGAACAATTAAAGACAATAGATGCAGCAAAGTGTACAATAGCAAAGGGACACTTTTCACCCAAAGCATTTATTCATGCCGTTCACCCCACTGAGCCAGAAGCAGTTCGTCACTTGGATTTTCTGGTTCCTCATGTTCCACAGGATTAAATAAACACATCATACAATTCTGAGTACTGAACACATGTTAAACCTATGTACCAAGTCTCAAAATTGCCACCTTAACAGACAATCTGGACAAATTGGTTTTATTGGTTACTTTACTCAATGTAAAGCAAAAAACAAATTATTTTTGTGAATCCCTCGCAAAGCTGAATCTCTGAGTGCTGCTGAAGTAGATAATTTCATTTAATCAGGTGTGAATGAAGCAACCTAAAGAAAGAAATAGCCAACATGAGAGTTACCTGTGTGATCGCACCTATTCCTGGGAACTTAATGTGGGGATATTTTGCAAATCATTCAAGTTTCCAATGGGAAAATAAGCCAAACATATCAATGTAAGGCGAGAGCATGCTCAGGCCCAGAGTCTCTCAACCCAAGCTGCACTTTCAGCACCTTGCTGCAGCGGGGAATGCTTGGAGCAAGGCAACAAAATGGCAATTTTTCTTTCTTGGTGGGAGCAGCAAATGAGTTGAGTGCAGGTACAGGACAAAGGCACACAGCATGAAACCACACCACTCAACTCTAAGTGGCAGTCGCACAAAGAGAAGGGTCAGAGGGTCACATTGTGGTTGGTACAATAAATGGGAAATTATCACACTGCTGGAACAGGATTGATGGTCTGAGATTGAAACTAAGTCCCATTATTGGGGCTGAGTACAGGCAGCTTTCCTGTATCGAATAATCCTATAACTGATCTGTGAATTTGTCACTAATACCCTTCACATTGCTGAACACAAAACTGCTGCAATTTCCACAGTCTCCTTTGGGCCCCATCTGTCACCATGCTAAATAGATTACATTAGTAATTATATCATGGAGCACAATTATTCCACTTACTTTTCCTGGAGGTTCAGCACAGGGAGGACATGAAGAAGATGCTTTTAACCTCTTTTTCACTGACCTCTAACAATCAACTATCTCCACAATTACAGTGGCAAACAAGTAGGGTTCAACATGGCAGCTGTCTGTGTCATGGACCCCTTGGAGACTCTTTTTGGACACCTGTGTAGATCTCAGTTGGGAACCCCTGTATGGAGGATAGATCCCTAGCCATAATATGATGGTGCGTGTCGACGAATTGCTACCCGGAAAATCTCTCCCAAATAACTTTCAGAACTCTTTCTGAAAGGATTGCTTTGATGGATGTTATTTGTAATGGTGCAGATTACATCTAATTTTGGTATGCAACACAGAGTAATTAGGAGAGAAACCATTTTCTGAAACTACAATATGGTTAATTGGTTATATTAATTAGAATTTGCATACAAATGAGGCTAATCAAAATTGTACTTTTCCAGTTAATTCACAGTAAATGCCCATTGCATGGCACCAGTGAGATCTGTACAAGTATCCAGAGCCCGGAACAAAGAGGGAGCAAGAAACACACTCTGACTACTCATGCGCAGGCCAATACGGCCTTGCCTTGACATCCCAAATAGATGAGTGCTAGGGAAGCAAATTTACAACAAATAACGCACCAATTCAGGAAAGGATCATAAATTCATTCCAAAATGACAGTAACTGCTCTCTGTGCTTCCAGCAACTGCTCTGCCCAGGCCCCAAACAAACACACTCCTCAGGAAGTTTTATGAATTCCTTGTTCTACTTTTTTTCCATCCTTTTGGTACAACTTTGAGCCTTGAAAGAGAAGCTTTTTTCTCCAACTCTAATTTCTATGGATTTGGTAAAAATATTCCCTCAAGTTTGACTACTTATCGATATCAAGTATCAATCCCACCAGGTCTGTCAGATTGTCCGCCCTGTGGGCCCCATTCAGTTTCTGGTCCTTCCTATCAATTGAGAGATACGGGTCTGTCCTCTGCTACTCCATGCTGTCAGCTCAATCTCTCCTGCATTCACTCCACTTTGAATTCCCTCTGAAAATGTATTTCCTTACCAGGAGAATTGATTCATCGCACCTTTAATTCCCAACCTTACAGAACACTCTCAGAATCTCCAGAAGCTGAGGTTACCTCTCAAATTATCCACCAGTTTGAAAATTTTGGCAGAATCAGAATTGCTAAAATGGTTCTCTGAATGGCCATTGTTGGTCATCCTGTTGCCTCAAAGTACTTATCACTCCACTCTTGAACACTGCTTTGATGCTCAGAAACACCTCCAAAGCCTTTGGGAGAGACGGGATCACGGTTATACCATCAGTCTCATGGACTTTGAGAAAGTGCAGTTGGGTTAAAGGTATCTATTCCAGCCAACACAGGGAACTTGTTTTTTGCAGTTGCATGGCATTTAATAATTGACCCTTTCCATTTACAGCACTGTTGGTATCCAACTGAACCATAGAACCATAGAAAAGTTACAGCATAGGAGGAGGCCATTTGACCCATCTTGTCCATGCCATATCAATGACACCCAGGTGCCCTTTCTAATCCCACCTTCCTGCACCTGGTCCATAGACATGTAGTTAACAGCACTTAAGGTGCAGATCCAGGTACTTTTTAAACAAGTTCAGGGTCTCTGCCTCCACCACCAACCTGGGCAGTGAATTCCAGACACCCACCACCCTTTGCGTAAAAAGGTTCTTCCTCATGTACCCTCTATAACTACTGCCACTTATCTTCATTATATAAGAACATAAGAACATAAGAAATAGGAGCAGGAGTAGGCCATCTGGCCCTTCAAGCCTGCCCCGCCATTCAACAAGATCATGGCTGATCTGAAGCGAATCAGTTCCACTTACCCGCCTGCTCCCCATAACCCCTAATTCCCTTATTGATCAGAAAACTATCTACCCGTGATTTAAACATATTCAACGAGGAAGCCTCCACCACTTCAATGGGCAGAGAATTCCAGAGATTCACTACCCTCTGAGAGAAGAAGTTCCCCCTCAACTCTGTTCTGAACCGGCCCCCCCTTATTTTGAGGCTGTGCCCTCTAGTTCTGGTTTCCCTTCTAAGTGGAAAGAATCTCTCCACCTCTACCCTATCCAGCCCCTTCATTATCTTATATGTCTCTATAAGATCACCCCTCATCCTTCTAAACTCCAACGAGTACAGACCCAATCTGTTTAATCTCTCCTCATAAGCTACACCCTCATCTCCGGTATCAACCTGGTGAACCTTCTCTGCACTCCCTCCAAGGCCAATATATCCTTTCGCAAATAAGGGGACCAAAACTGCACACAGTACTCCAGTTGCGGCCTCACCAGTGCCTTGTACAGTTGCAGCAAGACCTCCCTGCTTTTATATTCTATCCCCCTCGTGATAAAGGCCAACATTCCATTCGCCTTCTTGATCACCTGCTGCACCTGCAGACTGAGTTTTTGCGATATGCCCCATGGTTCTAGAATTCTCCACCAAGGGAAACAATTTTATCCTTTCCATTCTATCTCTTCCCCTCATAATTTTGTACACCTTTATCAAGTCACCCCTCAGCCTTCTTAGTTATAAGGAAGCAACCCCAACCTATCCAATCTCTCGTCATAGCTACACTTTTCTAGTCCTGGTAACATTTTTGTAAACCTCCTCTGTACTCTCTCCGGAACAATTACGTCCTTCCTGTAATGTGGTAACCAGAACTGCACACAATTCTTCTCATAGAAATCATAGAAACCCTACAGTGCAGAAGGAGGCCATTCGGCCCATCGAGTCTGCACCGACCACAATCCCACCCAGGCCCTACCCCCACATATTTACCCGCTAATCCCTCTAACCTACACATCCCAGGACTCTAAGGGGCAATTTTTAACCTGGCCAATCAACCTAACCCGCACATCTTTGGACTGTGGGAGGAAACCCACGCAGACATGAGGAGAATGTGCAAACTCCACACAGACAGTGACCCGAGCCGGGAATCGAACCCGGGACCCTGGAGCTGTGAAGCAGCAGTGCTAACCACTGTGCTACCGTGCCGCCCTGTTCTGTTGTGGCTTCACCTGTGTTTTATACAATTCCAACGTTATTTCCTTACTTTTATATTCTATACCTCTGCAAACGAAGGAGAGCATTTTCTATGCCTTATTTACAACCTTGTCTACTTGAATTGCTGCCTTCAGGTACCTGTACACTTGTATGCCAAGATCTCGGAATTCATCTACCCTTCTAAGTATATTCCCATTTATTGTTTATTCCCTATAACTGTTTTACCTCCCTAAATGTAATACCTCACACTATGTTAAAATCCATCTGCCACTTTACTGCTCACTTCACGGCACGGTTGGGTGGCACAGTAGCTAGCACTGCTGCTTCACAGCTCCAGGGACCTGGGTTTGATTCCCGGCTTGGGTCACTGTGTGGAGTTTGCACATTCTCCTCGTGTCTGCGTGGGTTTCCTTCGGGTGCTCCGGTTTCCTCCCACAGTCCAAAGATGTGCGGGTTAGGTTGATTGGTCATGCTAAAAATTGCCCTTAGTCTCCTGAGATGTGTAGGTTAGAGGGATTAGTAGGTAAATATATAGGGATATGGGGGTAGGGCCTGGGTGGGATTGTGGTCGGTGCAGACTCGATGGGCCGAATGGCCTCTTTCTGTACTGTAGGGTTTCTATGGTTCTATGATTCACCAACCCATCAATACCGTTTTGTAGATTATAGCTATTCTCTACATTATCCACAACTCGGCCAATTTTTGTGTCATTTGCAAATTTTCCAAATTGTGCCCCTTACGTGCACATCCAAATTGTTAATATATAACACAAACAATAAGAATCCCAACACTGAGCCCTGTAGAACACCACTTGAAACAACTTTTCATTCACAAGGGCATCCATCAGCCATTACCCTTTGTTTCCTGTTACTAAGCCAACGTTTGATCCAGTTTGCCACATTGACCACTTCTACTTTTTTGACCAATCTGCCATGTGAGACCTTGTCAAATGCCTTGCTAAAATCCATGTACATAACATTTACTGCACTACCTTCATCAACCCTTCTTGTCACTTCCTCAAAGAATTCAATCAGGTTTGTGAGGCAAGACCTTCCTTTAACCATCCCTGATAAATCCATGCTTTCGATGTGACAGTTAATCCTATCTCTCAGCATTGGTTCCACTAATTTGTCCACCACCAATGTAAGACTAACTGGCTTGTAATTGTTGGTAATTCCTTCGATCCCTTTTTAAACAATGGAACTACGTTTGCATTTCTCCAGTCCTCTGGTACCTCCCCTGTATCTATGAGGATTGGAAAATAATCCACAGAGTATCTATCTCCACCCTGGCCTCCTTCAGGGGCCTTGGAAACATCCATCTGGCCCTGGCAGCTTATCAACGTTCAAGGATTCCAACCCTTTGTGTACTTCCCCTCTTTTTATGATTATCCCATCCAATATCTCACAGTGCTCCTCCTGGACTATTAAATCTGCATTATTCCTTTCCTTTGTAAACAGAGATAAAATATTCATTTAAACCCCTTCCCACAGCCTCTGCATCTACACGTTCCCTTCTTCATCTCTGAAAGGTCCCACTTTTTCCTTAACTAACCTTTTACCATTAATATATTGGTAAAACATCTTTGGGTTTTCTTTAACTTTACTTGCTAATCTTTTTTCATGCCCTCTCTTGGATTTTCTTATTTTGTTTTTTACTTCGTCCTGCACTTCCTATTTTCATCTAGGCTATCTGCAGTGCTTAGTTCTTGTGCCTACCGCACACTTTATTTTTGTTTGATCTTCTCCAGTATTCTTCTAGACAACCAGGGGGATCTAGATTTGGTAGCATAACTCTTAATTTTGGAGGGGACATGTCCACATGAACAGTAATAAGGATGAGGCGCACATCAAGGACAGTTCTCTCTGGATTGGAACCATGAGAAATAAGCAGTGTCTGCTATAGCCCTGCAGGCTTCTCTAAGCATGCCTTTTGTTCAGAATATGCTGACCTTGAAATTTAGTTTCAAGCTAATTCCACTGTGTAATTTTTCAGGTTGCTGTTTTGTTGATCTGAAATGTTAACTTCAGTTTATTGAATTATATGTCTGGATCATGACATATAGAGAGCTCTGGTGTACAGAATGACGTCCATCCATTAAAGCTGCAGATCTCCTTTCAGTGACTCTTACAAGAAAAGCTGTAACCTGTTGCAGTTTTCTCCAAAGTGAGGCACCAATTAGCTGAATTGAATCCTGTTGCTGTTTAAGAACATAAGTAGTACCAGAAAACTGCATGGTTCCTTCAGCCAGCTCTAACATTCAAAAGTTTTCCCCATATCCAATGGTTTCCTGAGAGATTAAACATCTATCTATCTCAGCCCGAAATGTGTTCAGCGATGGTGCATCCACAACCCTCTGGGATAGAAGCTTCAAAGGATTCACAATCCTCTGAGTGAAGAAATTTCTCACCTCAGTCCCTAAATGATCAGCCTTTTATTGCAAAACTGTGCCCCCCATATTCTAGATTTGCCAGCTAGGGGTTAACATCCCAGTGTCTACCATGTCAAACCCCTTCAGAATCTTGCACCTTTCAATGATTTGACAGGATCCAGAAGAATTGAAATGGAGCAAGCATAGTCTGCTTACAGATCTTCTCCCTCCAGTATAAATTTTAGAGTTATTACCACTGTTACTGCAGGATTACTACCATATCCCACTGGATGGGTCACTGGGAGTGACAGTGTTGGGGATAAATGGCAGGAAATGGATCCGGAAACTGGGTCCTGTTCCCCCACCAGCATACTAAGGCAGTGATGGGGGCATTGAAAAGGTGGTGATTGGTCTGAATGTCACATCTTTCTGACAATTCTGCTGCTATTCCGCCAGTTTTGAAGTGAAATAACAGAGGAAAATCTGGACTTGGATCTTTTATTTCTACTAGATGGTCTCCGTGTCAGTGTGTAACACATAGGTTGGTTCTCAGGCATCATGAAATTCATAGAATCATGGAATTCTGCAGTGCAGAAAGAGGCCATTCGGCCCATCGAATCTGCACCAACCATCATCCCACCCAGGCCCTATCCCCATATGCCCAAATTGCCCTTAGTGTCCCACTAATCCCTCTAACCTATGCATCCCGGGACACTAAGGGCAATTTAGAATGGCCAATCAACCTAGCCCGCACATCTTTGGACTGTGGGAGGAAACCGGAGCCCCCGAAGGAAACCCACGCAGACACAGGTAGAATGTGTAAACTCCAGACAGTGACCCGAGCTGGGATTCAAACCCAGGTCCCTTGAGCTGTGAGGCAGCAGTGCTAACCACTGTGCTACCGTGCCACCCTTAGAAAAGCATTAGAAAAGCAGAATACTTTTAAAAAGGCGAGAAACTTGTAAAGACTGGTGTTCAGAGAGATTTGGATGTGTTTGTACACGGAGCACAAAAAGTTAACATGCAGGTACAGCAAACAATTAGAGAAACAAATTACATGTTGATCTTTATTGCAAAAGAATTAGAGTACACAAAGAAAAATGTCTTGCTACAGTTGCACGGGGCTTTGGCAAGACTGAATCTGAAATATCATGGGCAATTTTGGTCTCTATTTTAAGGAAGCCTGTACTTGCATCGGAGGCGGTACAGTGAAGGTTCACTAAATTGGTTCCTGGGATGAGAAGGTTGGCCTATGATGACAGGCTGAGTAAATTGGGTCTATAATTCTCTGGGCTTTAAAAAAATGACAGTAAATTTCACTGAAACATTCAAAAAGGGAGAGAAGTTGTTTTCCAGGCTGGGAAATCTAGAACATGGAGGCACAGTCTCAGGACAAGGGACAAACAGTTAGAAATAAGATGAGGAGAATTAACTTCTCTCAAAGGGTTGTGAATCGTTGGAATTAACTAAAAGAACAAAGAGCAAAGAAAATTGCAGCACAGGAACAGGCCCTTCGGCCCTCCATGCCTGCACCATGCTACCTGACTGAACTAAAACCCCCTACCCTTCCGGGGACCATTGAATATGGCAAGTCGAGGGGGTTACAGATAGTGTGACATGAACCAAAGATCCCATCATCTCACGTGAGAACACCATCCACCAGGTACACGGTGCATACGCTTGCAACTCGGCCAACGTTATCTACCTGATACGCTGCAGGAAAGGATGTCCCGAGGCATGGTACATTGGGGAGACCATGCAGACACTACAGCAACAGATGTATGAACACCACTTGACAATCACCAGGCAAGATTGTTCTCTTGCTGTTGGGGAACACTTCAGCGGTCACGGGCATTCAGCCTCTGATCTTCTGTTAAGCGTTCTCCAAGGCAGCCTTCACGACACACGACAGCACAGAGTCGCTGAGCAGAAACTGATAGCCAAGTTCTGCACACGAAGAACGCCTCAACCCGGATCTTGGGTTCATGTCACACTATCTGTAACCCCAACGACTTGCCTGGGCTTACAAAATCTCACTAACTGTCCCGGCTGGAGACAATACACATCTCTTTAACCTGTGCTTAACCCTCTCTCCACTCACATTGTCTGTACCTTCAAGACTTGATTACTTGTAAAGACTCGCATTCAAACCATTATTTTGTAAATTGAGTTTGTGTCTTTATATGCCCTGTTTGTGAACAGAACTCCCACTCACCTGATGAAGGAGCAGTACTCCGAAACCTTGTGGCTTGTGCTACCAAATAAACCTGTTGGACTTTAACCTGGTGTTGTGAGACTTCTTACTGTGCTTACCCCAGTCCAACGCCGGCATCTCCACATCATGCCTCCCCTGTAGCCAGTGAGGATACAAAGATTTCTCTCAAAAGCCCCAGTAATTTCCTCCCTTGCTTCTTTCAGTATTCTGGGATATATCCCATCAGGCCCTGGGGACTTGTCTACTTAATGTTTCTCAAGAACCCCAATATCTCCTCCTTTCTGAGCTCAACATGACTCAAACTATCTATACACCCTTTCCCAGACTCATCATCCGCCAAGTCCTTCTCTTTGGTGAATACTGATGCAAAGTACACATTTAATACCTTGCCCATTTCCTCTGGCTCCACACATAAATTCCCTCCCTTGTCCTCGAGTGGGCCAACCCTCTCCCTGGCTACCCTCTTGCTCTTTATATATGTATAAAAAAGCCTTGGGATTTTCCTTAATCCTGCTGGCCAATGACTTTTCATGACCCCTTTTAGCCCTCCTTACTCCTTGCTTAAGTTTCTTTCTACTTTCCTTGTATTCCACACTTGCTTCATGTGTCCCCAGCCTCCTAGCCTTGACAAACGCTTCCTTTTTCTCTTTGACTAGACTCACAGTATCTCCCGTTATCCAAGGTTTCCAAAACTTACCATACTTATCCTTCATCCTTACAGGAATGTGCCGGTCCTGAATCCCTATTAACTTACACTTGAAAGCCTCCCACATGCCAGATGTTGATTTGCCCTCAAACATCTGCCCCCAATCTACATTCTTCAGTTCCTGCCCAATATTGTTGTAATTAGCCTTCCCCCAATTTAGCACCTTCACCTGAGGACTACACTTATCTTTATCCATCAGTACCTTAAAGCTCACTGAGTTGTGGTCACTGTTCCCGAACTGCTCCCCTACTGAAACATTGACCACCTGCCCGGGCTCATTCCCCAATACCAGGTCCAGTACAGCCCCTTCCCCAGTTGGACTATCTACATACTGCTTCAAGATCCTGGATGCTCCTTACAAACTCTGCCCCATCCATGTCACTAGCACTGAGTGAGTCCCAGTCAACATAGGGGAAGTTAAAATCACCCACTACATCAACCCTGTTACTTTTGCACCTTGCCAAAATCTGCCTACATATCTGTTCCTCTAATCGCCCGCTGGCTGTTGGGAGGCCTATAGTAAACCCCCAACATTGTGACTACACCCTTCCTATTCCTGAGCTCTACCCATATTGCCTCACTGTATGAGCCCTCCGAGACGTCCTCCCACTATACAGCTGTGATATTTTCCTTATGTGGAGATGCCGGCGTTGGACTGGGGTAAACACAGTAAGAGTTTTAACAACACCAGGTTAAAGTCCAACAGGTTTATTTGGTAGCAAATGCGAGATGTTGGCTTTATGTCACACTATCAGTAACCCCCACAGCTTGCCTCCTGGACTTGCAGAATCTCACTGGCTGTCCTGTCTGGAGACAATACACATCTCTTTAACCTGTGCTTAATGCTCCCTCCACTCACATTGTCTGTATCTTTAAGACCTGGTTGGCTGTAGAGATTCGCATTCTAATCAGTATTCTGTAACTTGATTTTGTGTCTCTGTGCCCTGTTTGAGAGCAAATTTCCACTCCATCTGACAAAGGGGCAGCGCTCCGAAAGCTAATGGCATTTGCTACCAAATAAACCTGTTGGACTTTAACCTGGTGTTGTTAAAACTCTTACTATATTTTCTTTAACCAGTAGTGCAACTCCCCCACCCCTTTTACATTCTCCTCTGTCCCACCTGAAACATCTGTATTGTGGAACATTAAGCTGCCAATCCTGTACTTCCCTTAACCAAGTCTCTGTAATAGCAATACCATCATAGTTCGAAGTACTAATCCAAGCTCTAAGCTCATCTGCCTTACCTGTTACACTTCTTACATTGAAATAAATGCACTTCAGTCCACCAGACCCTTTTTGATCAGCAACCACACCCTTCCTGCTCTTTCTCCGAGTCTTACTGGCCCTACTCTCTGGTTCCCCTTCAGTTTAAATCCTCCCGTCTGATACCAGCAAACTTCCCGGCCAGAATATTTCTGCCCTTCCAGTTTAGATGCAACCCGTCCCCAGATGCAAATACCTCAGATGGTTTTGGATGATCTATCGTTGAATATATTTAAGGCTGAGGCAGACATATTTTTGGTCTCGCAGGGAGTAAAGGGATACGAGATGTGAGCAGGAAAGTGGAGTTGAAGCCCAATTCAGCCATAATCATATTGAATGGTGGAGCAGGCTCAACATGCCATTTGGTCATCTCTTGTCCTATTTCTTAAGTTCCAATGTTCTAACTTTTCATCCCCTCCCCTAATAACATGTTTCTCTTAGCCTTCCATTCACTGCCAATCAGTCACCCCCAAAATCAGGCAACGACAGGCCAGAAATCATTTCACCATCAACAAGTTTTCCTCCTCTTCTACTAAAAGTTTCCCTCATCACAGAATATCCAAACTTTTGTAGCCAAAATATTTGTAGGACTGGTCCAATTGGGTTTTTGGTAAACGTCGATCCCCAGACTGTTGATGTGGTGGATTTGGTATGCGATTGAATGTTGAGGCGAGATGGTTAGACTTTCTCTAGATGGTCACTGCCATCCATAGGGAGGTGGTGGTGTTGTGGTATTGTTGCTGGACTAGTAATCGAGAGACCCAGAGTAATGCTCTGGGATCCAGGTTTAAATCCCATCGTGGCAGATGGTGAAATTTGAATTCAATCAAAAAATCTGAAATTACAAGTCTGATGATGACCATGAAATCATTGTCGATTGGCGTAAAACCCCATCTGGTTCACTAATGCCCTTAAGGGAAGGAAACCTGCTGTCCTTACTTGGTCTGGCCTACATGTGACTTGAGATCGATAGCAATAACTCTTAAATGCTCTCTGGAATGGCTTCAGTTCACAGGCAATTAGGAATGGGCAATAAATGCTGGGCCAGACATGCCCATATCCCTGGAATGAAAAAAAAATTGCCTGGCACTTGGATGTTGTGACTATTACTTGCCACTTATCAGCCCAAGCTGGAGTGTTGACCAAGCTGTGCTTTCTGACTAAGAGTCAAAGGACTCGAAACGTTAACTCTGTTTCTCTCCGACGAGATGTTGCCAGACCTGCTGAGTTTTTCCGGTGTTCTCTGTTCTTGTTCCAAATTTCAGCATCTGCAGAATTTTATTTATTTTAGTGGATTTCATTGAAACATAGAAAATAGGTACAGGGTCCATTTGGCCCTTCGAGCCTGCACCACCATTCAATATCATGGTTGAACATGCACTTTCACTATCCCACTCCCACTTTCTCTCCATACCCCTTGAACCCTTTAGCCACAAGGGTCACATCCAGCTCCCTCTTGAACATATCTAACGAACTGGCCCCAACAGCTTTCTGTGGTAGAGAATTCCAAAGGTTCACAACACTCAGTGTTGTGAACCTTTGGAATTCATCTCAGTCCTGAACGGCTTACCCCTTATTCTTAGATTGTGACCCCTAGTTCTGCACTTCTCCAACATCAGGATCATTCATCTAGCCTGTCCAGCCCCATCAAGTACAAGCCCAGTCGATCCAGTCTCTCTTCATATATCAGTCCTGCCATTCCAGGAATCAGTCTGGTGAACCTTCGCTGGATTCCCTCAATAGCAAGAATGACCTTCCTCAGTCTAGGAGACCGAAAGTGCACACAAAACTCAAGGTGTGGCCTCACCAAAGCCCTGTGTAACTACAGCAAGACATCCTTACTCCTATACGCAAATCCTCTTGCAATGAAGGCCAGCATGCCATTAGCTTTCCTCACCGCCTGCTGTACCTGCATGACAACCTTCAGCGACTGTTCCACCATGACACCCAGGTCACATTGCATTTCCCTTTTTACTAAACTGAGTTGCTGAAGACTGACTCCTGTGATGATAGGAACCTCAGGAGGAGTCTAAAAGGGGTCAACCACTTTGCACTTCTGGCTGATGATGGTTGTCAGTGTTTCAGCTTCTTCTTCTGCACTCACTTTTTAGGTTCTGTCATCAGTGATGAGATGTTCATGGAACCGCCTCCTATGGTTCGTTGTTTAATTGCCTAGCACCATTCATACGTAGTACTCTGATCTCGCGCATGACAGTTATCTTAGATAGTTATCTTTATTTTTAATGATTCTCAATGATGCAAACATTTATCACATATTCAGTTAATTAATGTATCCATCATGTTCCAGCAGCAATGGGAATTTAGGACAATGTCACAGTAATTAAATGTGTTTCCACATGCATTTGGACAAAAGACAAACCCTGACCATCTCCAAGCTGATGTTTTTCCACAATGACCTAGTTTCTTCAAACCCGCAATTGAAAGAGTTGCTGGGAATCAGCAGCAGCACTATGGATTCTCTAATTGCAACAGGTCCATTTATTGGGCAGTGTTCATGGGGCAACGCTAAAATCCAATGAAGCAGGTGAGTAAAACAATACTCCTCAGTTCAGAAGTGGGCTCAAGTCAGCAGTAGGTTGAAAACTGGTTGAAAATTCATTCAAAAATATAATAGCTTATTATAAAGGGTAACATTTAAATTCAGTCACACAGGTTTTGAATGCATGTATGTAAATACATAAACATTGTGGGTAATGCTGGTGAGTCTTTTCTCATGGGATGTGTGCATTCCAGATGAGGCCATCATTTGGTGTGCATCCTTAATTGCCCCCGAGAAGGTGGCGGTCAACTGTACTGCCGCTCCTTCACTGGCAATGGATTAAAATGCTAAAACTCCCTTCCTAACAGCACAGTGCGTGTACTTACACCACATGGATTGCAGTGGTTCAAGAAAGTGATGGGTGGAGACTAAAGACGATATAAATATTTAGAGGCGCAGGACAAGCTAGGATATGTAATGAATTCTTTGTATCAGTGTTAACTAAGGAAGAGAATACCGACAAAATATTGGTCGAAGCGGAGGTGGCAGAGGCAATAGATGGAGTGAGAACTGATATGCAGGATGTACTGGAAAGGCTAACTAGATTTGGAGTGTTTAACTCACCTGGTCTGGATGGTTTGCAGTGCAGGTTATTAAGGGCTGTGGGGGTGGAAATAGTGAAAGGACTTGTATTAATCTCATAATCTTCCTTCGATTTCAAGGGAGATGCCAGAGGATCGGAGAATGGCAAATGTAACACCCTTATTCAAGAAAGGGTGCAAGGACAGCCTTAGCAATTACAGGGTAGTTAGGCTAACATCAGTGATTGGTAAAGTATTAGGTACAATAATCAAGGGGAAATCAAAGCAGGTAAATGCTACACTTGGAACTATTCCTTTCGTGATATAGAATGCTACAATATTAAACAGCCACAGCTAGTCATTCAGCCCCACCAGTTGTGAAATTCTGAACAGAATGAGGCACTCGCCAGTGAAGTGTGCACACAGTGTACTCCTGTATCTCAACAAAGCATCTCAACAAAGCATCTCAACAAAGCATCTACAAAAGGTCGTGAATGTAGCCCAATCCATCACGAAAACCAGCCTCCCATCCATTGACTCTGTCTACACTTCCCGCTGCCTCAGCAAAGCAGCCAGCATAATTAAGGACCCCACGCACCCCGGACATTCTCTCCTTCACTTTCTTCCTTCGGGAAAAAGATAGAAAAGTCTGAGGTCACGTACCAACCAATTCAAGAACAGCGTCTTCCCTGCTGCTGTCAGACTTTTGAATAGACCTACCTTGCATTAAGTTGATCTTTCTCTGCACCCTAGCTAAGACTGTAACACTACATTCTGCACTCTTTCCTTTCCTTCTCTATGAATGGTATGTTTTGTCTGTATAGTGTGCAAGAAACAATACTTTTCACTGTATGTTAATACATGTGACAATAATAAATCAAATCAAATCAAATCAGCAGCAGCCTGTAAACATGTCACTTAGCCAGGGAATTCTGGGGAACAACAGAGGAGAGCTAAAGAACAGTGAGAAAGTCAGTTACTTTGTGAACGGCATAGAAAAGATCCATTCATCAAAGGGAAACAATAAACAAAATACAGCACATTCTGGAAATCTAGAAACAGAAACATGTTAGAAACACTCAGCAGGTCAGGCAGTACCTGTAAAGAGAAAAACAGAGAAACTGTTTTCAATCTCGTTTTGTTTTCCCGAGTTGCTGATTGTTTACAGGACTTTCTGTGTTTGATCATTCACCATCAGACCCTGCTCTACAACTTCAGATGATCAGTTGATCACTTGCATTTAGTTTAGTCGTCTATACGGATTTCAGTAAGGCATTTGACAAAGTCCCTCATGGCAGGTTGGTTAAAAAGGTTAAGGCTCATGGGATACAAGGAGAGGTGGCTAGATGGGTAAAAAACTGGCTTGGCCACAGGAGACAGGGTAGCAGTCGAAGGGCCTTTTTCCGGCTGGAGGTCTGTGACCAGTGGTGTTCCGCAGGGCTCTGTACTGGGACCTCTGCTATTTGTGATATATATAAGTGATTTGGAAGAAGGTGTAACTGGTGTTATCAGCAAGTTTGCGGATGACACGAAGATGGCTGGACTTGTGGATAGCGATGAACATTGTCAGACAATACAGCAGGATATAGATAGGCTGGAAAATTGGGTGGAAAAATGGCAGATGGAATTTAATCCAGATAAATGCGAAGTGATGCATTTTGGAAGAACTAATGTAGGGGGGAGTTATACAATAAATGGCAGAGCCATCAAGAGTATAGAAACACAGAGGGACCTAGGTGTGCAAGTCCACAAATCCTTGAAGGTGGCAGCACAGGTGGAGAAGGTGGTGAAGAAGGCATATGGTATGCTTGCCCTTATAGGACAGGGTATAGAGTATAAAAGCTGGAGTCTGATGTTGCAGTTGTATAGAACGCTGGCTAGGCCACATTTGGAGTACTGCGTCCAGTTCTGGCCGCCGCACTACCAGAAGGACGTGGAGGCATTGGAGAGAGTGCAGAGAAGGTTTACCAGGATGTTGCCTGGTATGGAGGGTCTTAGCTATGAGGAGAGATTGGGTAAACTGGGCTTGTTCTCCCTGGAAAGACGGAGAATGAGGGGAGACCTAATAGAGGTGTACAAAATTTTGAAGGGTATAGATAGGGTGAACAGTGGGAAGCTTTTTCCCAGGTCGGAGGTGACGATCACAAGGGGTCACGGGCTCAAGGTGAGAGGGGCGAGGTATAACTCAGATATCAGAGGGACGTTTTTTTACACAGAGTGGTGGGGGCCTGGAATGCGCTGCCAAGTAGGGTGGTGGAGGCAGACACGCTGGCATCGTTTAAGACTTACCTGGATAGTCACATGAGCAGTCTGGGAATGGAGGGATACAAACGAATGGTCTAGTTGGACTAAGGAGCGGCACAGGCTTGGAGGGCCGAAGGGCCTGTTTCCTGTGCTGTACTGTTCTTTGGTCTTTGTCATCTGTGATTTCCTTTGTGGCATTATCTGACTGACAGCAACCATACCCACTATCACATAAAGCCAGGAAGGTGACAGACACTAGTCTGTTGCAAGGTCAAGTCAGTTTCTTATGACACAAGGCTAGATCATGTAACATCTTCACCAGGACTCCAACTGCAACAGTCGCAGTGCTGGATTCAAGAATTACATCATTTCAGCTTGGCGCAGTATCGGAGATGCCAATTTAAATCCACTACAATATCCCTCACAAAAGAACTGTGATTGAACAGCACTCCTGATGGGCTGCACAGATACAGCAGAAATGGAGTGCTCTGTAATAACCTGGTATCGAGCTTTTATATTAAATCCAAGCACCTCACTGAAAACGTTTTACACAGCATTACCCCATCACGGTTACTCCTGCATTCACTCACTGCAGCAGTTACAGGACTACTTTCCATATGCAAGGGAAATTGCCAGGACTATTGGGAGTAAAATTTCCCTCTGAGTGTTGTCTAAGCCTCAGCTAAGAGATTATCTCAGAGGAAAGATCGGTAAATTGTGACGGGCTGAGAGAGGACAAGCAGCAGTCGGGTTCGACGCCATGTTGTGATCTTTAAGGGATATCTTTGTTCTATTCACAAATCAAGGGTACTTGCAGAAAATAACGCAATTCAAAATGTACGTGGATCAAGTTCCAAAGTGCCCTTTCAATCAGGATGTATTAACACTTACAAAAGGAACTTAATGAAGAGGAACAAAATTGGGAGATTATCTATTTCGATTCTGTATTTCAATTGAAGTGATTGCAGCCAGATAAATCTCCAGGGATCAGACAGCTCACATCTGAAAGTATTAAAAGAAATAGAAATGGAACCGGGGACGGATCAGTTCTAATCTTCCACGGAGCACTTGTGTTGGGCACAGTTCCAGTGTATAGAATTGTAGAAAATCTTACACATTTATTTATCCCTTCCTCTCTTTCAAGGAACTTTACAGTAAGAAAAATTATAGAGTTCATCAACATCATGGATGAATTGTGAGACTAGAGCACAGAAAAGACCCTTTCCATCAAGTCTGCATCAAATATAACTCAGTAAGAAGTTTCACAACACCAGGTTAAAGTCCAACAGGTTTATTTGGTAGCAAATACCATAGGCTTTCGGAGCACTGCTCCTTCGTCAGATGGAGTGGAAATGTCCTCTCTAACAGTGCAAACAGACACAAAATCAAGTTGCAGAATACTGATTAGAATGCGAATCCTACAACCAGCCAGGTCTTAAAGGTACAGACAATGTGGGTGGAGGGAACATTAAACACAGGTTAAAGAGATGTGTATTGTCTCCAGACAGAACAGCTAGTGAGATTCTGCAAGCCCAGGAGGCAAGCTGTGGGGGTTACTGATAATGTGACATAAATCCAACATCCCGGTTTAGGCCGTCCTCATGTGTGCAGAACTTGGCTATCAGTTTCTGCTCAGCGACTCTGCGCTGTCGTGTGTCGTGAAGGCCGCCTTGGAGAACGCTTACCTGAAGATTCAAGGCTGAATGCCCGTGACTGCTGAAGTGCTCCCCCACAGGAAGAGAACAGTCTTGCCTGGTGATTGTCGAGCGGTGTTCATTCATCCGTTGTCGTAGCGTCTGCATGGTTTCCCCAATGTACCATGCCTCGGGACATCCTTTCCTCCAGCGTATCAGGTAGACAATGTTGGCCGAGTTGCAAGAGTAGGTACCGTGTACCTGGTAGATGGTGTTCTCACGTGAGATGATGGCATCCGTGTCGATGATCCGGCACGTCTTGCAGAGGTTGCTGTGGCAGGGTTGTGTGGTGTCATGGTCACTGTTCTCCTGAAGGCTGGGGAGTTTGCTGCGGACAATGGCCTGTTTGAGGTTGCGTGGTTGTTTGAAGTGGTTGTTGTGTGGTTGTGTGTGTTGCGTGGTTGTTTGTCACGGGCATTCAGCCTTGGATCTTCAGGTAAGATTTCTCCAAGGCGGACTTCACGACACACGACAGCGCAGAGTCGCTGAGCAGAAACTGATAGCCAAGTTCTGCACACATGAGGACGACCTAAACCGGGATGTTGGATTTATGTCACATTATCAGTAACCCCCACAGCTTGCCTCCTGGGCTTGCAGAATCTCACTAGCTGTCCTGTCTGGAGACAATACACATCTCTTTAACCTGTGTTTAATGTTCCCTCCACCCACATTGTCTGTACCTTTAAGACCTGGCTGGCTGTAGGATTCGCATTCTAATCAGTATTCTGCAACTTGATTTTGTGTCTGTTTGCACTGTTTGAGAGCACATTTCCACTCCATCTGACGAAGGAGCAGTGCTCCGAAAGCTTATGGTATTTGCTACCAAATAAACCTGTTGGACTTTAACCTGGTGTTGTGAGACTTCTTACTGTGTTCACCCCAGTCCAACGCCAGCATCTCCACATCAAATATAACTGCCACTAAAATTCTACTAATCCCATTTTCCAGCACCTGTCCCACATACTGGAAAAGATATACAAATAATGTGAGGTGGCGGCTCCAGGAACATCCCCATCATCAATGATGACAGAGCCTAGCAAATGAGTGCAGCAAACAATAATCATCTTTAGCCAGAAATGCTGAGTGGAGGATCCATCTCCTCCTGAACTTCTAACATCACTAATTGTTCTAGCAATTTTGAAGTCAATAAGAATCAACTCTCCACAAAGGAAGGCGGTTGTGGTTGTTGGAAGGCAAATCATCTGAGCCCCTGAACATCACTACAAGAATTCCTCAGGGTACTGCCCTATGCCTAGCCATCTTACTTCATCAATCACCTTCTCTCCAATATAATGTCAGAAGTGGGGACGTTCATTGATGATCACACAGCGATCTTCCTTTGTGGAGAGTTTATTTCCATTGACTTCAATTTTGTTAGAGCTCCTTAATACCACATTCAATCAAAGATTGCCTTGATGTCAAGGGCAATCACTCACACCTTTCCTCTGGAGTTCAGCTCCATTCCTAATTTTGCAGGTAATAAAAAATGCAGGAAGAACTGGACAATTTTCTGATTTGGGTTAATATGTGGCAAGTAACATGTGTGCTGCACATTGTTAGGAAATGGCCATCTTCAACAAGAGAGAGTCTAACCCCCATCTCCCCATGACATTTAAGAGCATTACCATTGTCAAATTCCCAACCACCAACATCATGAGGTATCGACCAGAAACTTAACTGGACTACCTATGTAAATACTGTGGCTACAAGAGCAGGTAAGAGGCTGAAAATTCTGTGCGAGTGATTCACCTCCTCATTCCTGAGTGTCTTTCCACCACCTACAAGGAGCAAATAAGGAGTGTGATGGAATACTGTCCACTTGCCTGGCTAAGTGACCTCCAACAACACTGAAAAAATTCAACCCCCTCCAGGACAAGACAGTCCACTTGATTGGCACCTATTCTACACTTTAAAGACCGCTCCCTCCACTGCTGATGTGTCATATTTGCAGTATGTAGCATCTACAAGATACACTACAGTAATTCATCAAGGCTTCCACATCAGCTCCCAAATCTGAACCTCTACCAGCTGGAATGACAAGTGCAGAAGCATGGAAACATCACCATCGCTAGATTTTTCTTAAAGTTACACATCTTCATGACATGGAAATATATTGTCATTCGTTCACCATTATTGGGCCAAAACCCTGGAACATCTTCCCTAAAAACGTTCA
This sequence comes from Mustelus asterias, assembly GCF_964213995.1. NCBI lineage: Eukaryota > Metazoa > Chordata > Chondrichthyes > Carcharhiniformes > Triakidae > Mustelus > Mustelus asterias. The sequence goes on along the minus strand of NC_135803.1, from coordinate 92,102,303 downwards.
AGTCTCCTCACCACTTGGCTGCAGCAGTTCAAGAAGCAGCTGACAGGGCATTCTCAAGGTTAATTAGGGATGGGCAATAAATGCTAACCTTGCTAGATATGTCCACATACCATGAATGAATGAATAAATTAAAAACATTAAAAGCAGTGATTATGGAATTGTGCACAGCAGCCAGACTAAATTGACCCATGAAGGGCTTTAGTCAGTGGTGGAATACTTACTGGGTACTTGTTAAATCTGTTGGAGTAAACTCAAAATTAAAGGATACAAGATGGTTACCTGGCAAAAAATGGACTCTGGGAAAAGACATTAAGATGTACTGACTTGGGCACAGACATTGCACAGCGAGTTAAAACCGGTTAGTGTCTAAATTACTGCAGGAAATAAATCAGACCTCGAGACACCTTAGCTTGAGATAAAGCAGAACCCAAAACAATGAGTTTTCGTAACAAGATCAGTCATTGAAGGGGAGCATAAATGCATAAATGTATCTACTCTATGTATAACGATGTGATAACTGCCGATGTCCATCCTTGTCTACTCCATGTGTAACAACGTGCTAACGGTTAATGTCCGTACTTGTCTATTATTTGAAAATGTATAAAAGATGCTCAACTGCCATTGTAAAGTTGAGAAGGTGACTGCGTGCACTGCGGAGAGCCCAGCGCTTCCCCCAAAGCTTTGTCCGATAAAACTGCGTGTTGAATCTTTACGTCTGACTCAGAGTGGTGATTTTCCCACAACAAATTGGCGTAATCAGCAGGATCTCACTGCTGGTGAGTTTGATCAGTTGGCCTCGATCGGCAAACTGGAGTAGAGATTATTGAATCTGTGGGAGTCAGACGGAGCCAACAATGCAGTTAGAAATGGGTGAAAATTAGGAGAATTTATGGTACTATCGGTTAGAAGTAAGTATTGAATGTTACTTGTGCTGATCGACTAAGGACAAGGAAGTGCCTGTCACAAACGCGCAGTCTTAGACCGGTTGTTAAGAGGGGAAATCCCCCACGTGAAGGTCTGGACCCTGAAGTAGGCGTAGAGGCACAAGGGCACTTAGGATCGTGAAGCACAAGTGACAAAGGTCATTTAGCATCAAACTCTGTAGTGGCGAACAAACGCAGAGTTTGCCACCTGTTTGCATAAAAGTTTGTGTACTTGTCTGTCACATTGTAAAGCGGTGCGGAAAAGGAGCTGATCACTCTGACCTAGAGCTGGACTCCGGTGGAGGAAACACGTTGCTGAGGAGGTAATCGTGGCCGTGAGTATAAATAGAAACCCTAATGGTGGAGAAAACACATTGCTAAGGAAGTAATCGTGGCCGGGGTAGTGAGTATAAATAGAAACCCCAATGTTGGAGAAAACACGTTGCTAAGGAAGTAATCGTGGCCGGGGGTGTAGAAGTCTGCAAGATGGCAGATAGAGAAACTAAGAGGGGACCTGCGGGTTATCTTATTGATAAATATATGACAGACAGACACGCGTTAATTAAGAAGATGCAAAGGGATGGCTGGGATGTTTCTCAGACCTTAAAACAGAGAAAGTGGGTAGATGGGGAAAGCAGAGACAAAACAAAAAAGGCAGGGGTATTATTAGTACATCAATTAGCTGGACTAATTGAATAAGTAGTCGCCTCCACTAAAAAGTGGAACGAAGATAAGGATCAAATTAAAAAATTAGAATCCAGAGTAAGGGAATTGGAGAAAAGGAATCGAGTATTAGAGGAGAATCAATGGGGAGGGGAAACTGTTCCTCTGCCCCCTTATGAGTCCACACAATAAGGACCAACCGCCCCTCCAGAGGAAGGGGAAGCGCTAGAACACAACTTGGCGCCAGTAACCCGAGGGGGAACGGACGCGCAGCAAACAGCAAATTACAAACCATTCACCCTGGGCGAAAGACAACAGATAATGGCCTCCCTGGGTAAACTACAACCTAGAAGCGCAAATACAAACTTTTGGGAAGAATTAGATACAGTTTGGGTAGGACACCAACTGCACCCAAGGGATATACACCAATTGGTTAGGGCCTCATGTCCAGCGGATAAATGGAGGCAGGTAGCCGGAGGGCCGGCCAGTCCCCCAGCACAAGACTACAGTGGGGGACGTTGGACACACGCAGTAGCCCTAACAGCAGAAATAGATGCCCAACAGGCATCCTTCGCCCTGTTTAAAACAGAAGTCCAGAGAGTTTCAGGAAATGCTCCTACTAATTGGAGTAGATTCACAATGACCAAGCAACAAAAGGGGGAAGGAGCTTCTGAATACGGGGAACGGTTGTTCTAAGTATACCAGGAATGCTCAGGGCAAGGAAACCCAGGCCGTGGGGATCGAGCCTTCATCCAGGCTTTCAAGGATGGGTTTTCCAGCGCTCACCAAACCAACCTAAAAATGGGAGTGATCATGTGCCAGGATTATGATGAACTCGTGGAATAGGCTAGTGGCGTACTTGGAGGCGGGGAGGAGAAATCTTAGACGAGGATAAAACTGGAGAGAGTAGCCGCCTACAGTAGCAGGAGCGGATCTAAGCCCAAACTGACCTGTCACAATTGTGGCCGACAAGGGCACTTTGCAAAGGAGTGCTGGGTCCCAAGGAAAGGGAAAAAATTTGGAAACAGTGGGAGACATTGTAAACATTGTAATAAAAATGGACACACGGAAGCAATATGTTTGGACAAACATGGGAGACCCCCCCCCCCAATCCATGTCCACAGCAGGATTGGAGGAACTAAGGAATCTCCGAGGTCAGCAAGACTGATTGCCTGAAGCCCCCATTCATAAGGGTAAAAAGGAGGGAAGGATCTATGTGTCTGCACTGGTATGGGGCAGGTAATGTGAGATGCTGGTGGACACAGGAGCATCCATATCTGTCACCGACCTTCCCTTACCCACTACAAGTAGGATGATTTATCTAACAGGGATAGGAGGGAACAAAACACCCGCCTACCTGAGCAAGACCACGTTAGTAGAAAGAAATAATTTGTATATTCCTATGAGATTCTATGTATGTAAAAATAACAAGGGTACAATAATGGGAAACGATTTAATGAACATAGAACATAGAACTTTACAGCGCAGTACAGGCCCTTCGGCCCTCGATGTTGCGCCGACCAGTGAAACCAATCTAAAGCCCCTCTAATTTACACTATTCCAATATCATCCATATGTTTATCCAATAACCATTTGAATGCTCTTAATGTTGACGAGTCTACTACTGCTGCAGGCAGGGCATTCCACGCCCTTACTACTCTCTGAGTAAAGAACCTACCTCTTGCATCTGTCCTATATCTCTCACTCCTCAATTTAAAGCTATGTCCCCTTGTGCTAGCCATCACCATCCGAGGAAAAAGGCTCTCACTATCCACCCTATCTAATCCTCTGATCATCTTGAATGCCTCTATTAAGTCACCTCTTAACCTTCTTCTCTCTAACGAAAACAACCTCAAGTCCCTCAGCCTTTCCTCATACGATCTTCCCACCATACCAGGCAACATCCTGGTAAATCTCCTCTGCACCCTTTCCAACACTTCCACATCTTTCCTATAATACGGCGACCAGAACTGTATGCAATACTCCAAATGCGGCCGCACCAGTTTAGTACAGTTGCAGCATGACCTCCTGGCTCCGAAACTCAATCCCTCTACCAATAAAAGCCAACACACCGTACGCCTTCTTAACAACCCTATCAACCTGGGTGCCAACTTTCAGGGATCTATGCACATGGACACCCAGATCCCTCTGTTCATCCACACTACCAAGTATCTTACCATTAGCCCAGTACTCTGTATTCCTGTTACTCCTTCCAAAGTGAATCACCTCACACTTTTCCACATTAAACTCCATTTGCCACCTCTCAGCCCAGCTCTGCAGCTTACCTATGTCCCTCTGTAACCTGCCACCTCCCTCCACACTGTCTACAACTCCACCGACTTTAGTGTCATCCGCAAATTTACTAATCCATCCTTCCACGCCCTCATCCAGGTCATTAATAAAAATGACAAACAGCAGTGGCCCCAAAACAGATCCTTGCGGTACACCACTAGTAACAACGCCAGGATGAATATTTCCCATCAACCACCACCCTCTGTTTTCTTACAACTAGCCAATTCCTGATCCAAACCACTAAATCACCCTCAATCCCATGTGTCTGTATTTTCTGCAAAAGCTTACATAGAAACATAGAAAAACTACAGCACAAACAGGCCCTTCGGCCCACAAGTTGTGCCGAACACATCCCTACCTTCTAGACCTACCTATAACCCTCCATCCCATTACGCTCCATGTACTCATCCAGGAGTCTCTTAAAAGACCCTATTGAGTTTGCCTCCACCACCACTGACGGCAGCCGATTCCACTCGCCCACCACCCTCTGTGTGGAAAAACTTACCCCTAACATCTCCCCTGTAACTACCCCCGGGCACCCTAAACCTGTGTCCTCTCGTAGCAGACATTTCCACCCTGGGAAAAAGCCTCTAAGAGTCCACCCGATCTATGCCTCTCAACATCTTATATACCTCTATTAGGTCTCCTCTCATCTTTCGTCTCGCCAAGGAGAAAAGACCGAGCTCCCTCAGCCTATCCTCATAAGGTACCATGGGGAACCTTATCAAACGCTTTGCTGAAATCTATATACACCACATCAACCGCTTTACCCTCATCCACCTCTTTGGTCACCTTCTCGAAGAACTCAATAAGGTTTGTGAGGCATGACCTACCCTTCACAAAACCGTGCTGACTATCCCTAATCAAATGATTCCTTTCTAAGTGATTATAAACCCTATCTCTTATAATCCTTTCCAATAATTTGCCCACAACAGAAGTAAAGCTCACCGGTCTATAATTACCAGGGTTGTCCCTACTCCCCTTCTTGAACAAGGGGACAACATTTGCTATCCTCCAGTCTTCGGGCACTGTTCCTGTAGACAATGACGACACAAAGATCAAAGCCAAAGGCTCTACAATCTCCTCTCTAGCCTCCCAGAGAATCCTAGGTTAAATCCCATCTGGCCCAGGGGACTTATCTATTTTTACCCTTTCCAGAATTGCTAACACCTCCTCCTTATGAACCTCAATACCGTCCAATCCAACAGCCTGCATCTCAGTACTCCCCTCGACAACACTGTCCCTCTCCAGTGTGAATACCGACGAAAAATATTCATTTCGTGCCTCTCCTATCTCTTCAGACTCCACGCACAACTTCCCACTACTGTCCTTGACTGACCCTAATCTTACCCTAGTCATTCTTTTACTCCTGACATACCTATAGAAAGCTTTAGGGTTTTCCTTGATCCTACCTGCCAAAGACTTCTCATGTCCCCTCCTGGCTCTTCTCAACTCTTTCTTTAGGTCCTTCCTGGCTAACTTGTAACTCTCAAGTGCCCTAACTGAGCCTTCACGTCTCATCTTAACATAAGTCTCCTTCTTCCTCTTCGCAAGAGATTCAATCTCCTTAGTAAACCACAGTTCCCTCACACGACTGCTTCCTCCCTGCCTGACAGGTACATATTTATCAAGGACGCGTAGTAGCTGTTCCTTGAACAAATTCCACATTACAATTGTGCCCATCCCCTGCAGTTTCCTTCCCCAACCTATGCCAGCTAAATCTCGCCTAATCGCATCATAATTTCCTTTCCCCCAGCTATAACTCTTGCCCTTTGGTATATACCTATTCTTTTCCATTGCTAAGGTAAACGTAATCGAATTGTGGTCACTGTCACCAAAGTGCTCACTTACCTCTAAATCTAACACCTGGCCTGGTTCATTACCCAGTACCAAATCCAATGTGGCCTCGCCTCTTGTTGGTCAGGACACCAGGGAGCACTATACCTAGTGTTGAATGAACTGAAAACCGCAGGGTTAAAGGTGAGCCCCAAAAAGGCACAAATCGGGAAAGCACAAGTCCTGTACCTAGGACACTTAATATCACAAGGGCTTAAAGAAATGCCAACAGACCGAAAGAAGGCGGTACAACAAATGCCGCGGCCAGTCACCGTAAGAGGAGTCAGGAAGGTGCTGGGACTGTTTAATTACAGCCGAAGTTTTATCCCAGAATTCGCAAAATTGCCAGAGCCTATACAGAGACTAGTTAAAGGGGGAAAGCCAGCTTTAAACTCCGTAGAATAGGGACCTGAGCAAGAAGAGGCCTATAATAAGTTAAAGGCAGAACTGATATCAGCCCCCGGACTGGGACTACCAGATTCCAATAAAGATTTCCACATACACTGTAACAATGAGGGGGGGTTCTACTCTGCAGTAGTAACGCAAGATCATGGCGATAAACGGAGACCCATAGGTTACTGTTCAACGACAGAAGGGCCGGTAGTAACCGGACTGCCAAGGTGCATAGCCGCCTTCGATTGCGCCGCCTGGGCCGTAAAGGTGAGCGAACCGATAGTAATGACAGGGAACATAATCCTCCACACCAAACACACCTTGGTGGAAATGCTGAATACAGGAAAGTCTCAAACATGAGAAGGGCTAAATGGGAAGCCGTCCTCCTACCTCCCAGCCAACCAGTTAGAATAGTAAGGGATATAGGAGATAACCCAGCAGAAGGAATTATGGATACAGGAGAACCACATAACTGTGGAGACGTAGATATGGATATAGAAGAAGGTAGAGTAAAGAACGTACCTTCAGCAACAGCTGAGGAGACCCTTTTTGTAGATGGCTCACGCAAATACGTGGAAGGATCACCCCGGACAGGGTGGGCAGTAGTAAATGACAAATTGGAAACGGTAAAGTCAGAAAGAATTGACGGGGGTCTATCCGTGCAGGTGGCGGAACTAGTGGCATTTACAAAGGCACTAGAATTGTCTGAAGGAAAGACGGTAAATATATATACTGATAGTAGGTACGCATTCAGGGTAATACACGATTATATGACAGAGTGGGGTAGAAGGGAGTTTGTAACCACTGGAGGAACTCCTATGAAACACCAACGAAGGATCGAGGCATTACTAAAGTCCAGCAAAAAACCCCAAGAAGCGGCAGTAATAAAAATCAAAGCACATCAGAAGGAACCAGAAAGGGATAACCCCGATTGGTTAAATTACAAAGGGAACCAAGCCGCAGATAGAGCAGCGTAACTAGCGTTAGAACAGGAGGCAGTTGGCGAACTGCCAATAGCAATAACGGACCAGACAGGAGATGAAATAGATATTCTGGACTTACACAAGGATACCTCAAAAGAGGAAAAGGGGAAGTGGGAAGCACAGGGAGCGAGCAGAGGGACTGATAACGTTTGGAGACGAAATGACAAGGTAATGGCACCGGAGTGCATACAAAACACCCTCTTGGAACTACACCATGGACTCCCACATGCGGGAAGAGAGGCCATGGCAACTAGTATAGGAAAAGAATGGTGGTGGACAGGAATGGGGAGGGACATAGCCTGACATTGCCACCGATGCGTGACATGCGCGCAACACAACCCCGGTCGACCCATAAAAATTAAGATGGGACACCAGCCCCGACCAAAGGGGCCCTGGGAACATCTGCAAATAGGTTTCACAGGGCCACTGCCACAATCCCACAGCAAAACCTATTGTTTGGTCATTATAGACCAGTTTACCAGGTGGGTAGAAGCATTCCCTATTAAAAATTGTACTGCTATCACGGTGGCTAGAATATTGGCGGAGGAGGTAATCCCTGGATGACGAATACCCATACAAATTGATTCGGATCAAGGGACGCACTTCACCGGAAAGGTGGTAAAAACAGTGTGCCAACTGATGGGAATAAAACAAAAATTCAACATCCCCCCTTACCACCCACAGAGTTCTGGAATGGTGGAACGCATGAACAGAACCCTTAAGAATGCCCTGGCCAAGGCCATGCAAACGTCAGGAAAAACGTATTAATGAGGTTAAGAGCCACCACAAACCGGACAACCGGATTAACCCCTTATGAACTAATGACAGGAAGGGCGATGCAATTACCAGAAAGCATCAGAACAGGTGGGGCTGATGTAGGTCCACTAAAAGACAAAATTAAACGATATGTTTTGGAACTAAGCGCCCAACTAAAAGGGATGCGTAAATTAGTAAAGGAGAATCAGGAAGAAAGAGACGCACAGAGAGAGCTTGAAATGCTCCCTGACGTCCCAACAGCAGGAAGTCGCGTCATGGTAAAAACATTACTTGAAAAACCAGGGTTTGCACCAAAATGGAATGGGCCATATGAGGTCATAATTAGTGGAGATACCTGTGCCTGTCTGGACATAAAAGGGAAAGGTGTATGGAAACATTGGACCCAGCTGAAATTATACAGAGAAAAGAATGAGTGATATTAAAGTGACCAGAGTGCTTTCCCCAAAACAGGTAACGACTACAAGCAAGATTAACTGACGCATTCAGGTTGGCAATACAGCCTTTGGAAAGTTAACATAGAGTAATCAGATTGATACTTGCCTGTTGTGAACATGTCTAAGATCACGTATATAATTGTATTACTCTATGTTGTGGCGATTGTAAGATTGACAGGGCTAGAGGATAACTTATTCTACAAGGCTCATGTACATTTACACGGAAATCGAACCGTGTGTTACCCGCTAGCCCAATTTGTAGAGGCCCTATTTGTGGCCACCCCTGGGTGGGCCCCCCATGACTTATATATGGCAGATACCTCAGACGCACCCTGTAAAGGACAAACAGGCAAATATAAAAGGGGTATACAGGGAAGATGTGCGGAACTAATAAACCCCACAGATCCTGTGTGCAGGGGGCTCTAGGGAGTGGGAGGAAGAGTATGCTCAGATGATGCAAGCTACCCGCTTTGCTTCTCGGGGCAGGGATGGGGGTGTGCATATGCCTTGGTCCCCAAGAATGTTGCCTGTATACAGACGCAGTGTGCACGTCAGCACTGTCGGGTAAACAGAAGCCAGTTTACTTGTACCTGTAACGAGCAAAGGTGCCTGAACGTAACCGCGGGGAGGCAACTAATTTGTGGTCAGCGTAATGGGACTCATGTCAGCTCAGCCGAATGGACATACCCATTTGACACTTACCAATTAGTAGGATCAGGCAGAAAGTCAAGTGAACCGAGCAATTGGCGGTATATACAGTTGGTACAGACTAATAACCAGGATATTAAATGCCACCGAGCCAAGAAGGGATTTGTGTTCCTCCTCAACGGCACCTTCACGACAGCAACACCAACCCTCCCAATCCTTTTTGCAGTAGGAACAATAGGACCACTCACTGTTCCATGCCCTCAAAAGGGGTATATCCAGAGAAAGATGGTGACCCGGGCCATCAGCAAGGAATTCTGTGCCAATTGGGAAGTCCCGGTCACACTGGGATCGTCACTCGGCTACGGGTTCCTTGGGACCGTGTCTTGGGGGGGACTGGAGGCCGTCAACCAAGAACTGGCTGAATTAAGATTATACGCACAGCAGACCCGCTATGCCGTAGACTATCAGTTAGCCCAACAGGGGGGAGTATGCACAATAATAGGTGACAAATGTATAACGCACGTTACAGATGAATCCTTCAATATCACCCAAGGGTACAAGATGGTTACCTGGCACAAAATGGACTCTGGGCAAAGACATTAAGATGTACTGACTTGGGCACAGACATTGCACAGCGAGCTAAATCCTATTAGTGTCTAAATTACTGCAGGAAATAAACCAGACCTCGAGGCACCTTAGCTTGAGATAAAGCAGAACCCAAAACAATGAGTTTTTGTAACGAGATCAGTCGTTGAAGGGGAGCATAAATGCATATACGTGTCTACTCTCTGTATAACGATGTGCTAATGACTAATGTCCGTACTTGTCTATTATTTGAAAATGTATAAAAGATGCTCAACTGCCATTGTAAAGTTGAGAAGGTGACTGTGTGCACCGAGGAGAGCCCAGCACTTCTCCCAAAGCTTTGTCTGATAAAACTGCATGTTAAATCTTTAAGTCTGACTCCGAGTGGTGATTTTCCCACAACAAATCTTTCTTAGTTCCTACTATTTATTTCAAGCTGATGCAAATATACAATAATCTGGTCTAGTAAAGGTATTAATATCTATACATGTTTTGTGCCTGAAGAATGTCTCCAGAGGACAAAGTCATTCATGTCACTCTGTCCAGTAATCCCTCTCATAGCTGGCTGGACAAGATGTTCCTTTCTGGTAATCACATATCATTTAAAGTGGTTGGCGCAACTTCGTAGCCCACCGTAACCAGTGAATTACTTTGAAGTACAGTATCTGGCAATATGGAGACAATAAAACAGGAAGCATTTCACTAATGTAGATATGAAGTGTGCAAATCTTGTTCCAAAAGGCTCAATCATTTTTAAGAAGGGTTTACTCTAATAAATGGGATGGAGTTGAATTTCCTGCCAATTTGCCATTGTTTTTGTCAGAGTTCTGTAAAAGCTCTGATATTTTGATCTGTCTTTATAAAACTCATTTTCAGAATGCACTCTGAACAATGGACCTAAACCTCAGGTTTATCTCACCCCAGCTTTCTTCAAGCTTGCTCTGTAACCAGGACTTAATGAGCAATCGGTTTTATTTGGGTGACTTTTGTAAACTTGTTTCAATGGAGCAGTAAAAAGAGCAGTAAAAAGAGCACAATACTTGACCAGTTAAAGTGTCACATCAAGACTCAACATTGCTATCATTCAACTCTTTCTTACCCCTGAACATCAGAGTCAACCAGGATTCGGACAAGAATTCCCGTCACAGCTACAAGAATTGGATAATGATCCACGCTCTCCAATCCTGCAGAAAGTGAAAAAATAAGAGACGATATATTAATTTCTCCCACTTACTAAGACCGCAGCCTCCGATATTCTACGCAGATCAACATAATTGGTGAGCCAATGGTCGGTGCCACTCACAAAGCGGAGCAGGAGGCATTAGTTGGCCTTTCAACAAAATAGGATGCCAATCTGATCGAGGAGCTTGAATCATATTCCCAATTAACAAGGAGACATCTGCTGGCGACCCCAAGCAAACACCAACAGATTCGCTAAGAACAAACATGAGATGAGGAGTGTGCTATATCCAAAATTACTGCCAAGGATGGCCATAACAGAAACCAAGCAGTGGTACCGTGAAAGTTTGGTTCAAACAACAAACGCATTTCATTGTCATTGATGATCTCCTGGTCTATAATTGGCCATCCCAGTTTCAAAGTGGCCAGAAAGCCTCCAGAACATACACCGGGCCACCTGGGCATCACTAAGTGCAGAGCACAGGCCCAATCCACCATCTGCTGGCTAGGCATTTCAGGCCAATCGAGGACATGATAGTGAACTGTGAGATGTGTGCGCTGCAAAAGCAGGACCAAAGGGAGACCCTTATCCCCACATAGTGGTGGAAGAGAACACATGGCCTGCACCTCGGACTCAGTGGAGTGTTGGACAGAGCCACATGTAGAAGCATGGAGACAGCTCCTAGCTTGGAGATATACTCTATGTATACAGTTCCTTGTTGTTAATAAATATTTAATTTTGAACTATCCAAGACAATGAGTACCTTAATAAGATCTACTGAACTATACCCAACACCTTACAACATGATGCCAATGAATGGAACAACTCAAAACCTCGCAGAGACTGCAGAAGAACATTAAAGTCTCGGAGAACTGAAGGAAAAATCAAAGAAGCATTCTGACCTGAAGAGAAGCTTAAGAAATGAAGGTGCAGAATGAAAAATTTTCAGAGAAAAGGTCCAAAGAAAGGCTTGGAAACAGAAGGCACAAATTAAATTCTTCACTGCAGCAGAAGACTCCATTGAATCTCATGGAATCCCAGCTTCAATACCCAGAGCGTGCAGAACTATCAAGGGTGAGCTAAACATTTCTGGACAACACAAGTTTTGGAAAAAGTTAAAGACTGTAGTGGTCAAAATTGCCATTTAAAATCACAGTCCTAGAAACTTGATTCCTGAGTCAGCGCTGAAACATGTGGTGGCTGAGCTCACTCAAAACAAAGAAAACGTGTTAATTAAAAATTAACTGTGATGGAGTAAGCAGCTTAGAAAATCCAGCAAAAGCCAGGATATGATGCCTCCATGACATGAAAACATTGCGCTAAAGAGGGCAAGACTCTAACCAGTTAACCTGGACAGCCATTATTGAAAAAATTAAAATGCTGAGATCACGAATTCCATTATTGCAGGAGCCCACTATAACCGGCAAGTGTGAGCATAGCACCATCTTGCATTTTTAGAAACTCCTAAAGCTGAACCCATCACTTAAAACGTTTAACTATGGATTAGAAATCCACAATTCCACAATTTTAGATTATCCATGGCCAAGTTCAGTCACAAAATTGAAGATTATGGAGAAAGAGATTCCTTAGGTAAGTGATTCCTTCAGATCTGGATAATAAGACAGAGGCTGAACAAGTTAACACATTGCTTTATTCAGTTGGCCTCATAGCCGATGATATAATAACTAGACAATCAAGCAACCTTCCGAAAAATTTGATGAAGTTTCAAAATCATTTGACATTTATTTTAATCTCAAAAGTAACACAATCCTTAAAAGGCCAGAAGAAAGCTGTCTGCTCCGTCAGTTCTGAATTGTACAGAATGGCTGAAGACTGATTGTGGGAACCCAAAATCTGAGCTAATCAGGGATAGATAATTTGGGCAACAGGGGGTGGCACACTGCTGCCTCACTGTGTGAGGCAACCGAGTTTGGGCAAGTCTGTGCAAGTTTGCATGTTCTCCCTGTGTTTGCGTAGTTGTTCTCCGGGTGCTCGGATTTCCTCCCACATTCCAAAGATGTGTGGGTTAAGTGAGTTGGTCAGGCTAAATTGTCCCTTAGTGTCCCAAGATGTGTAGGTTAGGGGGATTAGCAGATTAAATATGTGGGGTTATGGGGATAGGGCCTGGGTAAGATGCTCTGTTGGAGAGTTGGTGATGACTCGATGGGCTGAATGGCTCCTTCTGCACTGTAGGGATTCTATGATAAAGAATGGATGTAGGATGATGACACACTCTCAGACATTTTTCAAGTGAAGGAAGATCTAATCCTTGAGAAAGCCATCCAGATTGTCAGACAACCTGAAATCCATTTACAGCACAGATCTATATTAACAGGATGAAGCAAACCATGGTGCAAAGTAAACGCCACTGTTCAGATAGTGAAACAGCACTGAAACAGGAACAGTCCGAGTCGGTGGGTCAACTATGCGTGTGCTGTGGAGCAAAGTGCACCCATAGGTGTGATCAATGTCCAGCAATTTCAGCCTAATGCTTTCAATGTAATGGACTAGGACACTTCAGGAAGATGTGCAAAGCCATAACATCAAAACGCACTGAATATAACAAGAGCATTCATGAGGTCAAGACAGCACACCAAGAGAACACAAAACCACGCTTCTTGGGTGAGGTCAAAGATCCTGGATCTTTGATCTGGAATGCAGGTATCTTGATCAATGACCATCTCACAAACTTTAAATTGGACACGATAACCTGTTTTCAGGAAGTGGAGGAATTTGTGGAGGTTGGCGTCGTGGTCCTGCTGATCATGGCCGCAGATGGTGACGTTATCCAGGTACGGGAAGGTGGCCCGCAGCCCGTTCTGGTCTACCATTTGGTCCATCTCACGCTGGAAGACCGAGACCCTGTTGGTGACGCCGAAGGGAACCCTAAGGAAGTGATAGAGGCGGCCATCCGCCTCGAAGGCAGCCCAATCAGGCAAAAAACTGTGTCTGAAGGACCTCTGGCCATGAACAACAGACACACCACTTTATGGACCTGGAGGAAACCAGCTTCCGGTCATAGGCATGATTCTGGAACCATTAAGGTATGATGGCAAACAAATCTTTGAGCTGATGTACATCATCCTTTTTCTCTCTTAAATAGAGATGCCTGTATAGACCCGAACCTCCTCAAAATGGCAGAAGGTGTCAAGACAATCACTGTCGTAAATTATACAGAACTGCAAGTTCCCCAGAGTTCCAACAAGCAAGATTCTCTCCAACTGGAACCTCAACTCTCAACTGTCTTCGCTCTTTGTAGAGTCTGTCCACTTTTGTTACAGGTACCATATGTCCCTCATTGGTCAAACCAACCAACCACTCAGCTGGTTACCCTAACACCTGGAATAGAAAACAGTCAAGATAGGAACCAGCAATTAAGGGCAGTACGGTGGTTAACACTGCTACCTCACAGTGCCAGGGACCCGGGTTTGATTCTGGCCTCAGGTCACTGTCTGCACTGTTTGCACATCTCCCCGTGTCTGCGTGGGTTTCCTCTGGGTGCTCCAGTTTCCTCCCACAGTCCAAAGATGTGCAGGTTAGGTTGATTGGCCATGATAAATTGCCCCTTAGTGTCAGGAGGATTGGGAGGGTAAATATGTGGGGTTATGGGGATAGGATCTGGTGGGATTATTGTTGGTGCAGGCTTGATGGGCCGAATGGTCTCCTTCTGCAATGTACATTCTATGATTCTATGAACGGTGAGAACCTCAACCTCTGGATCCAATGCCAGTTGGAAAGATAAACCCTGAGGCAACAGAGCAGATGCTGCAATCCCCAGTTAGCTTGACAGTGCCACAAACAATGCTGGAACCAAGTCACAGCCAATTATTGATGGCAGGACACCACACAACTAAATGCAAAGGTAAACTTACTACCAAGTCATACTTTCACAAATGGAAAAGCCATCTTCTGTTCCCAGCTTGTGTCGCTGCGAGTCACACAAAGAACGAAGAGAAAAAAAACATGATAGAGACGGGGGCGGCACGGTAGCAGTGGTTAGCCCTGCTGCTTCACAGCTTCAGGGACCTAGGTTCGATTCCCGGCTTGGGTCACTGTCTGTGTGGAGTTTGCACATTCTCCTCGTGTCTGCGTGTGTTTCCTCCGGGTGCTCCGGTTTCCTCCCACAGTCCAAAGATGTGCGGGTTAGGTTGATTGGCCATGCTAAAATTGTCCCTTAGTGTCCTGAGATGTGTGGATTAGTGGGTGAAATATGTAGGGATATGGGGGTAGGGCCTGGGTGGGATTGTGGTCGGTGCAGACTCGATGGGCCAAATGGGCTCTTCCTGCACTGTAGGGTTTTTATGATCCCAGTGTTTGTCCAACCCGTAAAGAGTGGAATAAACGAACCACAATCTATCACTACAAATGGGGAATTGCCAAAGAGTGATTCACTGCCAAAGAATGGAAAACGAGGATGAAAAGACACCCAGGTGCCAGAAAATCTCAAATTCAACAAGGTTTACTTGCAGCAACAGAGCCTACCATTCCTTTGAAAGTAGCAAAAAAACATATGGAAGGATAATAAGGCCTCCTTATACATTGGATAAAGACTCTTGGAGGACATTGTAGTACAAGGGCCTGGTGCATGGGACTCAGTATGGTACCACGCACACGGTGATGTAAGAGAACACATGACCTGCACCTGCTCAGTGTAGAGCAGTGTGTAGAAGCAAGCATGGAGATTGCTCCTAGCCTGGCCCTTTACTGTACCTATGTATATAGCTTCTAGTAGTTAATAAATATTTACTACTGAATGACCCAAGACTACAAGTACTCAATAAAACCTACCAAACTACACCCAACAAAAGCAATGCAAGATCAGGAACTAAAGTGACCCGAGAATGGACCACAAAAGCAAATGTTAGCGGTTCTTTAAGCTGCAATGCAATTTTAGGTTACTTGACTGCTTAGGTAGTAATCCCTGTTACGAATATGATGTTTCTAAGATTGCTATGTTCTAAATCGTCTCGTTAATTTAAGGTAAAATGGGGTAATGAATAGAGTCATTTGATCTGTTACAAGTTCTGCCTGGCAACAAGCCAGGTCGCTTGGTTTTCAAGGGGACAGGGGGTCCCCAAATCAAGCATTTCTATAAGGTATAAAATGTTCACACCTGAAATAAAGGCTAGAGCAGCTGAGGCGGACTGTCTGGAATTTCTGTCTCCGAGACTTCAGACAGAAAGACAGAAAAAAAAAGGACTGAAGCAAGTGCGCTCAGGGACACCAGTCCCTCCAGTCAAAGAAATGCAGCCCGTGGCAGTCTTTCTTAACCTTTAGTTATCCAGCTAAGTTGATTAAGAACCAATTCTCATTTACAATAATGACCTGGCCAAGAGGCTAATGCCGCTGCAACAAAAATTATACAATACAGTTCATTTAAACACTAAAAACAATCAATTACAAATTAACAGTGAGAGAGAATTGACAATTTAGCACATACAAATATCAGTTAACAGACTCTTAACCTTTTGGCAGAAGACAGCCACAGTAATAAAATTAGTTAGTTTCAACTTTAGTTGTACCTCACTTCAGTCATTATCAGCCACAAGCTGAAATGAACTACAACCAAAGACTATGCTCACTCTTGGAGTGATCAATCTGATCAAGTCACATGCCTTCAGATTATAAGAAAAGACAGTAAAACATAACAAACCTTTCAAGTAAGTAGCTGTTTTCCCGAGGAAGGTTCGATAAATTAACAAAAGCCAGTGGAGTTGGTACCCCAGGGAGTACACGTCAGAGTGATGGGTGTGAAAAGGGGCACCAGCAACAAATCTAATCGCAGAGTGAAAGAGAACATCTAACTTACCATGTGGGGTTTGGAGCAAATTTCACTGCAATAGAGAAAAGCAATCTAAGAAATTGAGAAGATGCATTTTGGCGTGACAGGGAGGCTAAGGGAAGGGGAGAAGGCAGTAGTGGAGGGAAAGGATTGCTGGAGTGAGCCTTCCCATGGTAACCAAGCCTTACTGTTCCTGATCAAGTTTGGGTGTTCCCAAATTCTGAGAGAAATGCCTTCTGACCATCACTCGATGTTACAACTTGGGGTGAAGCAAACCTGTTGGAAGCAGGGAGTGACAGTCGACTGATTCTGGTGAAACTGCAATTCTGCAGATAGCAGGCAGTTAAGTATAATTGTGGTGTGGGGATTTGGTCATGTTAGAAAGTTAAAGGTTAGAGGGGGGGTCTTTTCTGTAGTTTAGAATATTAGATGCATACTAAACAGAGTTTAGCTGGTGTTGCTTTTAGTTTGTTAGCTACAATTAAAGGGCGAGATTTTCCTGAGAAAAAAAACTAATTGCCCAATGGGCGGTAATATGGAAAATCTTCCTGCCCTTTTTTTTGGGCAAGCTTAGTTGAATGAATTTACGGCACTATGTACATCACAGAGGCTGTCAGGGGGCCATTCCTGCTTGAGGGGCCAGCATCGGACTGCAGAGGGGGCTAGTGCGCATGTGCCGAACAGGGAGATCAGTTAACAAGCGCCTACCCCGACTCCACCACCAGTCCCCCACCCCCCATGTAGAACTATCCTCATTCCCTCCCCGCCTTCCTCCCCACAACCCCTGGCCTGGCTCTGCCTTCCTCAGACCCGGCCCTCAGACCCCACCCCCTTGGCACTGCCAGTGTGCCAGACTGGCACTGCCCAAGGGGCACCCCCCTGCCCCTGACCTCCTAGGGCACTTCAATGGCCTCTGGTGCCACCAGCGAGGCCATCACACCTCCACTGGCAGGGGCAGAAAGCTCAGTGAGCCTGGACGATTTAGTTCCTGAGGCTGATACGTTGTGAAAAAATGGACCAGGAAGATCGCGGCTGGGAATCTGGCTGGTTGCGAATTTCGTTTTTTCCTTCCCGCTGACAATTCCCGGTCTGCTGCGCTACGTGGGCAGTGCAGCAGGCGGGAAAATCATGCCCAAAGTCCTAAAACTTGTATTCAAGACCTATGAGCCTTTCAAGTCAGCCATGAGGAATTCAAACCCCTTGTTTAAAGTTATACGTCTCTACAAGAATTGTAACACTTCTAGAATTTTACACCAAGTTTCTTGTCAGTTTAATCATTGCTTCCACTGGCTTTTCAAGAACACACCCGAGTATGGTGGATGTAATGGCAAGTTTTAATATAACATGTTATATACTTCAGCATTGGAGTGTTCCCCCAGTAACAACAACTTTAGTGTAGCAACCCAAGGTGCTTCAATGAAAGCCTAATCAGACTAAGAATAACACCAAGTCACATCAGGGGACAATGAGCAAATCTTATTTGAAGAGACAGGTTTCAAGGAGTATTTTACAAGAGATGAAGAGGGCAATGAATTCCAGAGCTCAAAGTCGAGGCGGCTGAGATCACACCTCTCAGTGGTGGAATATCCCGAGGTCACAAACATGCTAGATAAATGCAAGTTTTCCTTTTTCATTACGATTTGAAGATCTAATTTTTTTTTAGTGTGACAAGTAGGGTTACATTAACACTGCAATGAAGTTACTGTGTTTAATGTATTAACCAGGGTCCGGGGCAAGCACATTCCTCTGAGGGTGAAGGACTAGGCTGGCAGAAGTAGGGAACCCTGGATGACTCGGGGATATTGTGGCCCTGGTCAAGAAGAAGAAGGAGGCGTATAACATGCATCGGCAGCTGGGATCAAGTGGATCCCTTGAAGAGTATAGAGGGTGTAGGAGTAAAATTAAGAGAGAAATCAGGAGGGCAAAAAGGGGACATGAGATTGCTTTGGCAGATAAGGCAAAGAAGAATCCAAAGAAATTCTACAAATACATAAAGGGCAAAAGAATAACTAGGGAGAGGGTAGAGCCTCTTAAGGATCAACAAGGTCATCTTGTGGATCCACAAGAGATGGGTGAGATCCTAAATAAATATTTCTCATCAGTATTTACTGTTGAGAAAGGCATGGATGTTAGGGAACTTGGGGAAATAAATAGTGATGTCTTGTGGAGTGTACATATTACAGAGAAGGAGGTGCTGGAAGTCTTAAAATCATCAAAGTAGATAAATCCCCGGGACCTGATGAAGTGCATCCCAGGACATTGTGGGAGGCTAGGGAGGAAATTGCAGGCCCCCTAGAAATATTTGAATCATCGACAGCCACAGGTGAGGTGCCTGACAATTGGAGGGTGGCAAATGTTGTGCCTTTGTTTGAAAAGGGCTGCAGGGAAAAGCTTGGGAACTATAGGCCAGTGAGCCTCACATCTGTAGTGGGTAAGTTGTCAGAAGGTATTCTGAGAGACAGGATCTCCAGGCATTTAAAGAGGCAAGGACTGATTAGGGACAGTCAGCATGGCTTTGTGAGAGGAAAATCATGTCTCACAAATTTGATAGAGCTTTTTTGAAAGGGTAACCAAGAAGGTCGATTAGGGCAGTGCAGTCAACTTTGCCTACATGGACTTTATCAAGGCCTTTGACAAGGTACCGCTTGGTATGTTGTTGCATAAGGTTAATTCTCACGGGATCCAGGATGACATAGCCAAGTGGATACAAAATTGGCTGGATGACAGAAGACAGAGGGTGGTTGTAGAGGGTTGTTTTTCAAACTGGAGGCCTGTGACCAGTGGTGTGCCTCAGGGATCGGTGCTGGGTCCACTGTTATTTGTCATTTATATTAATGATTTGGATGAGAATTTAGGAGGCATGGTTAGTAAGTTTGCAGACGACACCAAGATTGGTGGCATTGTGGACAGTGAAGAAGGTTATCAAGGATTGTAGCAGGATCTTGATCAATTGGGCCAGTGAGCTGACGAATGACATATGGAGTTTAATTTAGATAAATGCGAGGTGATGCATTTTGGTAGATCGAACCAGGGCAGGACCTACTCAGTTAATGGTAGTGCATTGGGGAGAGTTATAGAACAAAGAGATCTAGGGGTACAGGTTCATTGCTTTTTGAAAATGGAGTCACAGGTAGACAGGGTAGTGATGAAGGCATTTAGCATGCTTGGTTTCATTGGTCAGAACACTGAATACAGAAATTGGGACGTCTTGTTGAAATTGTACAAGACATTGTTAAGCCCACACTTGGAATACTGTGTACAGCTCTGGTCACCCTATTATAGAAAGTATATTGTTAACCTAGAAAGAATGCAGAAAAAAATTACTAGGATGCTACCGGGACTTGATGGTTTGAGTTATAAAGAGAGGCTGGATAAACTGGGACTTTTTTCTCTGGAGCGTAGAAGGCTGAGGGGTGATCTTATAGAGGTCTATAAAATAATGAGGGGCATAGATCAGCTAGATAGTCAATATCTTTTCCCAAAGGTGGGAGGGGGGGGGTCTAAAACTTGAGGGCATAGGTTTAAGGTGAGAGGGGAGAAATACAAAAGGGTCCAGAGGGGCAATTTTTTCACACACAGAGTGGCGAGTGCCTGGAACAAACCAGAGGTAGTAGTAGAGGCAGGTACAATTTTGTCTTTTAAAAAGCGTTTAGATAGGTAAGGTAGCTATAGAGAGATATGGGCCAAACGCGGGCAATTGGGACTAGCTTAGTGGCTAAAAACAAAGGGGCGGCATGGATAAATTGGGCCAAAGGGCCTGTTTCCATGCTGTAAACCTCTGACTCTCAATGACTCTATGACTGTGAAAATCCCCTAGTCGCCACACTCTGGTGCCTGTTTGGGTACACTGAGGGAGAATTTAGCATGGCCAATGCATCAACCAATACATCTTTCTGACCATGGGAGGAAACCAGAGCACCCAGAGCAATCCCAGGCAGACTCGGGGAGAACGTGCAGACTCCGTACAGACTCCATACAGACTCCGTACAGACAGTGACCCAAGCTGGGAATCGAACCTGGGTCCCTGGCACCGGGAGGCAGCAGTGCTAACCACTGTGCCACTGTGCAGAGACGAGGAGAAATTCTTCCTCTCAGAGGAAGTCTTTGGAACTCCCTTCCACAAGGGCAGTTGAAGCAGAGTTTTTGAATATTTTTAAGGCAGAGCTATACAGAATCTTGATAAGCAAGGGGATTAAAGATTATTAGGGGCAGGTGGGAATGTGGAGTTGAGGTTACAATCAGATCAGCCATGATCTTGTTGAATGGCGCAGCAGGCTTGAGGGATCACGTGGCCTATTCCTGAACCTATTTTGTATGTTCCTATAAAACAGCTAAACTCAAGAGGAGAGGTGAGAGTGACAGCCCTCATCATCGAGGTAGCATTTGACCAAGTGCGGCAAAACTGGAGTCAGTGGGAGTCAGAGGGAAAAGTGTCCACTGGTTGGGGTCATACCTAACACAATGGAAGATAGTTGTGGTTGTTTGGAGGTCAATCACCACAGACCCAGGACAGCACTGCTGGGGACCTTCAGGGTAGTGCCCTAGGCCCAACTACCTTCAGCTGCTTCATCATTGATCTCCCCTCCATAACAAGATCAGAAGTGAAGATACTCATTGATGACTGCACAATGTTCAGCACTTTTCGCATCTCCTCAGATCCTGAAGCAGTCCATGTCCAAATGCAACAAGACCTGGACAATATTCAGGCTTGATAAGTGGCAAGTTACATACATTGGGGCGGCACGGTAGCACAGTGGTTAGCACTGCTGCTTCACAGCTCCAGGGTCCCGGGTTCGATTCCCAGCTCGGGTCACTGTCTGTGTGGAGTTTGCACATTCTCCTCGTGTCTGCGTGGGTTTCCTCCGAGTGCTCCGGTTTCCTCCCACAGTCCAAAGATGTGCGGGTTAGGTTGATTGGCCAGGTTAAAAAAATTGCCCCTTAGAGTCCTGGGATGCGTAGGTTAGAGGGATTAGCGGGTAAAATATGTGGGGGTAGGGCCTGGGTGGGATTGTGGTCGGTGCAGACTCGATGGGCCGAATGGCCTCCTTCTGCACTGTAGGGTTTCTATGATTTCTATGATTACATGTAACATAAGTGCCAGGCAATGAACATCTCTAACAAGTGAGAACCCAACCATCTTGCTTTGACATTCAAAGGCATTACATTGTTGAATTCCCAACGATCAACATCCTGGGTATTACCATTGACCAGAACTGGACTGGTCAAATAAATACAATGGCCACAAGAGCAGGTCAGAGGCTAAGAATCCTGCAGTGAGTAACTCATCTCTTGAATCCTCAAAACCTGTCCACCACAAACAAGGCACAAGTAAGGAGTGTGATGGAATACTTCTCACTTGCCTGCATGAGTGCAGTTCCAATCACACTCAAGAAACTCAACACCAGGACAAACGAGGCTGCTTGATTGGCACCACATCCACCATCTTCAATATTCACTCCCTGCACCACTGATGCACAGTGGCAGCAGTGTGTACCATCTACAAGGTGCACTGCAACAACTTGACAAGGCTCCTTCGACAGCACATTCCAAACCTGCAATCTCTACCACCAAGGATACAAGCAGCAGATGCATGCAAACACCACCACTACCTGCAAGTTCCTCTCCGAGCCACACACCATCCTGACTTGGGAATATACCACCGTTTCTTCCGTCGCTGGGTCAAAATCCTAGAACTTCCATCCTAACAGCACTGTGGGTGTACCTGCACCAAATGGACTGCAGCAGTTCAAAGCAGCAGCACACCACCACCTTCACAAGGGCAATTAGGGATGGGCAATAAATGCTGGCTGAGCTCATGACACCCACTTCCTGTGACTGAATAAAAAAAACTCGCACCACTTGTCCTTTTCTCCCTCCAAAATGCACTGACTCAGACAAAGAGGAGTCAGTTGTCCGGACACTCGAGCCTCTCCTGCCATTTGATTAGATCATGGCTGATCGGTACCCCCAACTTTATTTACCTGAATTAGCTCAATATTCCTTCATCCCCTTACCCAACAAGTCTGTCAATTTCAGTCTTGAATCATCCAACAATATATGGCACTGACTTCAAGGCAGCCTTCAACATACAGCTTCGCAATAGGGAGCAGGCAAGAATTTGGTGATTGAATTGTGCATCATAGCCAGTGTTGAATCTGCATTTTCCCCAAATCTTTACATTTAATCAGCAGAGAGAACTATCAGAGGCATTAAACTAAGGTCAACAAAGTCAGAACAAACTGGAGATTTAGCTGATCAGCTCAGGAGTGCATGCATACTGAGTGAGACATTACGAACGTTCATTAATATAGACACAAGTGTATATTGCACAGAAGCTCCACTACTACATTAATAATCCATAATGATCCAGAGATATCAGATCAAATCCTGCCATGGTAGCTCAAGAATTTAAATTCAGCTAAATATGGGCTTTATTGCCCATCCTTAGTTGCCCTTGAGAAGATGGTAGTGAGCAGCTTTTTTGAACCGCTGCAGTCCATGTGGTCATTCCTTTTTATAGGTATTTTACTGGGTTAATACAACTGAGTGGTTTGTTAGGCCATTTCGGAGGGCATTAGTAGTCAACCACATTGCTGTGGGTCTGCAGTCATATGTAGGCCAGACCAGGTAAGGACGGCAGATTTCCTTCCCTAAAGGACATTAATGAATGAGATTATAACAATCGACAATGGTTTCAAGGTTGCTCTTACCAAGACCAGCTTTCAATTCCAGATTTATTAATTAAATTTAAATGCCAGCTGTGATGGAAATTGAACCCATGTCCCCAGAGCATTAGTCTGGACATCTGGATTACTAGTCTGGGGACATCATCACGCTAGCACCGCCTCCCCCTTAATTCACTGAACCAATGTGAAATTAACAGGTTAGCATCAGCAATAGTGTTGTTAAAAATCCATTTGGTTCATTAGTGTACTTTAGGTAAGGATAGGTAAGGAATTCTGTCGTTCTTACCCAGTCTTGCCTAAATTGCACTCTAGAGCAGCAGCAATGTTGTGGATTTTAAGATGTGAGGGGAAAAGTTTAAAGGAGATGTACGAGGCAAGTTTTTTTTACACAGAGGGTGGTGGGTGCCTGGAATTCGCTGCCGGGGGAGGTAGTGGAAGCAGATACGATAGTGACTTTTCAAGGGCGTCTTGACAAATATATGAATAGGATGGGAATCGAAGGATATGGTCCCCAGAAGGGTAGAGGGTTTTAGTTCAGTCAGGCAGCATGGTCGGTGCAGGCTTGGAGGGCCGAAGAGCCTGTTCCTGTGCTAATTGGCCTCTGAAATAACCCAGCAAGCCACTCAGCTTTATCAAAACTGCTACAAACTTTAGCACACAGACTACAGTGGTCAAGATGGCAGCTCACCACCACCTTAATGGCAACTTAGAGTTGGGTAATATCTGCTCAACAACACCCACATCCCACGAATGAATAAAAAGGAAAGGATCACATGGATAGTAAGAGAGGCTAATGTTCGAGGGGGTATTTTAGTGGTGAGCGCAGTAACAATCTGCCCGATTGACTTTTCGCAGACAACCTAATGATCCAGAAACATGTCAAACTAGAACAGTTTAAGGGAACTCCATATCCCCATCCAAATCTACCCAACATTTTACCTTTACACTATTTTAATTCTCTTATTGGAGTAATTCACATGGTAATCAATTGATCAATGCATATTGCTTCACCTGGAATACCACACATTGCATGAAAACCTAAAAAAAAAGTAGCAATAAATTAGATTTTAACATTAAAAACCATTACTACTTCCATCTCCTGAGTGAGTGTCTTGTTCTGTTGAAGCTCATTCAGTGTTTGTTGCAGAGTTCCTGCTTCCTCCCCCGTAGCCCATGCTCCCTCCCCCTCCTCCCCAAATCCAATTGTGCTTCCATCCTGATCCACCTTCTTGTGACTTCCATTCTCCACCCTTCCCAACTGTCCCAGCAATCCCCATAGCTCGTGCCTCCATTCACCCTGCTTCCCAAACCCAGTTGTCCCATCTCCTTCCACCAAAGGGCCCCCTGCCCTGACCCTCTCCTAGCATCTCACTGATCCACGTGGTGCTGTGCACACACAAAATCCTAACTGAGGCAAGGGCATTTGCACTCTCCAAACCTATACCCATTCCGGGGAGTGTCCTATAACCATAGACTTACATGGAGACAGAATGTGTTTGAATGGCTAGGTGCTCTGCAGTGCTTAATGTATGATGGTGTGAGACTAATAGCTTTGATAATTGCTCACCAGCCAAACCAAGAATACATACCTTGAACAAACATCACAAATAGGTTTTTTGACAAAGCATGAATGAAGATACTACTCACCAGGTAAGCGCAGATTGACAACACGATCAAAAAGATTCTTTTCAGCAGTCACTCGGTTCAATACTTGGTTTATCAGCTATGGGAGAGGAAGTGGGTATTGATTAGACAGGAACCCAGAATAATCCAATGAAGACATAAGGCTTTCAATTCAGCTGCTTACAATTGTGTTTCCCTATTCATTGTAGGAAAATCAACACTGACTTTCTGACTCCCCAAAGCCCCTCAACCATCAACAAGGCACAAGTCAGGAGTATCATCAAGGGGCAGGGATAGCAAATGGATGGGAACACCACCACCTGCAAGTTCCCCTCCAAACTATGCAACTGTCCTGACTTGGAACTATATTGCTATACCTTTGCTGTCATTGGTCTAAATCCTTGAACTCCTTTCTTGACAGTACTGTGGGCGTACCAACACCACATGGACTGCAGCGGTTCAAGAAGCCGGCTCACCACCACCTTCTCAAGGGCAATTAGGGAGGGGCAATAAATGCTGGTTTTGCCCACATGCTGTGAAAGAATAAAAAAACCTAACAGCCATTCACCAAATCCTGCATGACTGAATATTTAATACCGCTTTCCTATCATATTCTTTCACAGCCTGAAATATTTAAAGGAGCAGCTTGAAACTACTAATTTCAACGATCGAGAATCTGAAAGAGACTCGTTTTCAGAACTCAACTTGTGGGCCAGTTCACACCCTAGCAGACTGGAGCATGTTGTCTAGTGACAGCTTGCCGTTAGTCAGGTTCATATGGATAGGCACAAGTGGCCAGGATTGTGCTTCAGTCTGACCAATGAAGCACAGGACCTGGGAAAGACAAGTCAAGGATTTTTATATATTCATTCGTAGAACATGGGCGTTGCTGGCTGGCCAGCATTTATTGCCCATCCCTAGTTGTCCTTGAGAAGTTGGTGGTGAGCTGCCTTCTTGAATCGTTGCAGTCCATGTTCTGTGGGTTGACCCACAGTGCCATTAGGGAGGGAATTCCAGGATATTGACCCAGCAACTGTGAAAGAACGGTGATATATTTCCAAGTCAGGACAGTGAGTGGCTTGGAGGGGAACTTGCAGGTGGTGGTGTTCCCATTTATCTGCTGCCCTTGTCCTTCTAGATGGAAGTGGTCGTGGGTTTGGAAGGTACTGTCTAAGGACCTTTGGTGAATTGCTGCAGTGCATCTTGTAGATAGTACACACTACTGCTACTGAGCGTCGATGGTGGAGGGATTGAATGTTTGTAGATGTGGTGCCAATCAAGTGGGCTGCTTTGTCCTGGATGGTGTCAAGCTTCTTGAGTGTTGTTGGAGCTGCACACATCCAGGCAAGTGGGGAGTATTCCAACACACTCCTGACTTGTGCCTTGTAGATGGTGGATAGGCTCTGAGGAGTCAGGAGGTGAGTTACTCGTCGCAGTATTCCTAGCCTCTCACCTGCTTTTGTAGCCACTGTGTTTATGTGGTGAGTCCAGTTGAGTTTCTGGTCGATGCTAACCTCAAAGATGTTGACAGTGGGGGATTCAATGATGGTTACACCATTGAATGTCAAGGGGCAGTGGTTAGAGTGTCTCTTATTGGTGATGGTCATTGCCTGGCATTTGTGTGGCACGAATGTTACTTGGCACTTGTCAGCCCAAGCCTGGATATTGTCCAGATCTTGTTGCATTTGAACATGGACTCTTTGTCCTCTCTCTCTCACGTATTGGGGAAAAACAGGTGAATGACAGAATATCATATTGCCCAGTCATTAGCAAAAGACTTTCACTTTGATTTATTTACTTTCACTATCCAATATATAGTGCAAATCATCTTTTTTTAAATTCATTCGTGGGACATGGGTGTCGCTGGCTGGCCAGCATTTGTTGTCCATCCCTAGTTGCCCTTGAGAAGTTGGTGGTGAGCCGCCTTCGTGAATCTCTGCAGTCCACGTGCTGTGGGTTGATCCACAGTACCATGAGGGAGGGAATTCCAAGATTTTGACCCAGCGACTGCAAAGGAACGGCGATATATTTCCAAGTCAGGAAATGAGTGGCTTGGAGGGGAACTTGCAGGTGGTGGTGTTTCCATGTATCTGATGTCCTTGTTCTAAATGGAAGTGGTCGTGGGTTTGGAAGGGGCTGTGTAAGGATCTTTGGTGAATTGCCGCAGAGCATCTTGTAAATAGTGCACACTGCTGCTACTGAGCATCAGTGGTGGAGGGAGTGGATGTTTGTAGGTGTGGTGCCAATCAAGCGGGCTGCTTTGTCCTGGATGGTGTCAAGCTTCTCGAGTGTTGTTGGAGCTGCACCCATCCAGGCAAGTGGGGAGTATTCCATCACACACCTGACTTGTGCTTTGTAGATGGTGGACAGCTTTGAGGAGTGAGGAGGTGAGTTTTTCACCGCAGTATTCCTAGCCTCTGACCTGCTCTTCTAGCCACTGTGCTTATGTGGTAAGTCCAGTTGAGTTTCTGGTCAATGGTAACCCATAAGATGTAGGAGCAGAATTAGGTCACTCGACCCATCAAGTCTGCTCCCATTCTCATCCCCATTCTCTTGCCTTTTCCCCATATTAATCAAGAACTTATCTATCTCTGTCTTAAAGACACTCAATGACCTGGCTTCCACAGCCTTCTGTGGCAAAGAGTTCCACAGATTCACCACTCTCTGGCTAAAGAAATTCCTCCTCATCTCTGTTTTAAAGGATCGTCCCTTTAGCCTGAGGTTGTGCCCTCTGGTTCTAGCTTTTCCTACGAGTGGATATATCCTCTCCATGTCCACTCTATCCAAGCCTCGCAGTGTCCTGTAAGTTTCAATAAGATCCCCCCATATCCTTCTAAATTCCAACGAGTACAGACCCAGAGTCCTCAACCGTTCCTCATACAACAAGCTCTTCATTCCAGGGATCATTCTTGTGAACCTCCTTTGGATCCTTTCCAAGGCCAGCACATCCTTCCTTACATATGGGGCCCAAAACTGCTCACAATACTCCAAATGGGATCTGATCAGAGCCTTATACAGCCTCAGAAGTACATTCCTGCTCTTGTATTCTAGCCCTCTCGACATGAATACCTAACATTGCATTTGCCTTCCTAACTGCCGACTGAACCTACACGTTAACCTTAAGAGAATCTTGAACAATGACTCCCAAGTCCCTTTGTGCTTCTGATTTCCTAAGCATTTTCCCATTTAGAAAATAGTCTATGCCTCCATTTCTCCTTCCAAAGTGCATAACCTCACACTTTTTCACATTGTATTCCATCGACCACTTCTTTGCCACTCTCCTAACTTGTCCAAGTCCTTCTGCAGCCCCCCTGCTTCCTCAATACTATCTGTCCCTCTACATATCTTTGTATCATCTGCAAACTTAACAACAATGCCTTCAGTTCCTTCCTCCAAATCGTGAATGTACATTGTTAAAAGTTGTGGTCCCAGCACTGACCCCTGAGGCACACCAATAGTCACCAGCTGCCATCCTGAAAAAGACCCCTTTATCCACACTCTCTGCCTTCTGCCAGTCAGCCAATCCTCTATCCATGCCAGGATCTTACTCTTAACACCATGGGCACTAAACTTATTTAAAAGTCTCCTATGGGGCACCTTGTCAAAGGCCTTCTGGAAATCTAAATAAATCACGTCCACTGGTTCTCCTTTATCTAACTTCCTTATTACCTCCTCAAAGAACCCCAACACATTTGTCAGACATGACCTCCCCTTGACGCAGCATGGATTCATGAGGGGAAAGTCGTGCTTGACGAACATGTTGGAATTTTATGAAGTTGTGACTAGGGCGGTTGATGGAGGAGAACCGGTGGATGCGGTGTTTTTGGATTTCCAAAAGGCGTTTGATAAGGTGCCCCATAAAAGGCTGCTGAAGAAGATTAGGGCACACGGAGTTGGGGGTAGTGTGTTAAAGTGGATTGGGGACTGGCTATCCGACAGGAAGCAAAGAGTCGGAATAAATGGGTGTTTTTCCGGTTGGAGGAAGGTAACTAGTGGCGTGCCGCAGGGATCGGTACTCGGGCCGCAACTGTTTACCATTTATATAGATGATCTGGAGGAGGGGACGGAGTGTAGGGTAACGAAGTTTGCAGACGACACAAAGATAAGTGGAAAAGTGAATCGTGTGGAGGACGGAGAAGATCTGCAGAGAGATTTGGACAGGCTGAGTGAGTGGGCGAGGATATGGCAAATGGAGTATAACGTTGAGAAATGCGAGGTTATACACTTTGGAGGAAATAATAACAAATGGGATTACTATCTCAATGGAAACAAATTAAAACATGCTACCGTGCAAAGGGACCTGGGGGTCCTTGTGCATGAGACGCAAAAGCCCAGTCTGCAGGTACAACAGGTGATCAAGAAGGCAAATGGGATGTTGGCCTATATTGCGAGGGGGATAGAATATAAAAGCAGGGATGTCTTGATGCACCTGTACAGGGCATTGGTGAGGCCGCAGCTGGAATACTGTGTGCAGTATTGGTCCCCTTATATGAGGAAGGATATATTGGCATTGGAGGGAGTGCAGAGAAGGTTCACCAGGTTGATACCGGAGATGAGGGGTTTGGATTATGAGGAGAGGCTGAGGAGATTGGGTTTGTACTCGTTGGAGTTTAGAAGGATGAGGGGGGATCTTATGGAGACTTATAAGATAATGCGGGGGCTGGATAGGGTGGAGGCGGAGAGATTCTTTCCACTTAGTAAGGAAGTTAAAACTAGAGGACACAGCCTCAAAATAAAGGGGGGTCGGTTTAAGACAGAGTTGAGGAGGAACTTCTTCTCCCAGAGGGTGGTGAATCTCTGGAATTCTCTGCCCACTGAGGTGGTGGAGGCTACCTCGCTGAATATGTTTAAAGCGCGGATGGATGGATTCCTGATCGGTAAGGGAATTAAGGGTTATGGGGATCAGGCGGGTAAGTGGTACTGATCCACGTCAGATCAGCCATGATCTTATTGAATGGCGGGGCAGGCTCGAGGGGCTAGATGGCCTACTCCTGCTCCTATTTCTTATGTTCTTATGTTCTTGACAAAGCCATGCTGACTCAGTCCTACTTTATCATGCACTTCCAAGTACTCTGCGATCTCATCTTTAATAATGGACTCTAAAATCTTGCCAATGGCCGAAGTCAGACTAACCGGCCTATAATTTGCCGTCTGCTGCCTCCCTCCCTTTTTAAACAGCAGTGTTACATTAGCTACTTTCCAGCCCTCTGGTACCCTCCCTGCCTTCACAGTTTCCTCAGCTATCGCTTTTAGAACCCTAGGGTGTAGTCCATCCGGTGCAGGTGATTTATTCACCTTCAGACCTTTCAGTTTTCCCAGAACCTTCTCCTTAGTGATGGCCACTACATTCACCTGTGCCCCCGACTCTCCTGGAATTCTGGCATCCCATTGGTGTCTTCCACCGTGAAGACTGATGCAAAGTAACTATTCAGTTCCTCTGCCATTTCTTTGTTTCCTATTATTACTTCTCCAGCCTCATTTTCCAGTGGTCTAATGGCTATTTTTGATCCCTCTCTTACCTTTTATATATTGAAAAAACTATTTTATATGTTACTAGCTAGCTTATACTCATATTTCATCTTCTCCCCCCTTATTGCTTTTTTAGTTGTCCTCTGCTCGCTTTTAAAGGCTTCCCAATCCTCCGGCTTCCCACTAATCCTCACCACTTTGTATGCTTTTTCTTTTGCTTTTTTGCTGTCCTTGACTTCCCTCATCAGCCATGGATGCCTCGTCCTCCCCTGAGCATGTTTCCTCCTCCTTGGGATGAATTTCTGTTGTGCCTCCCGAATAACTCTCAAAAACTCCTGCCATTGCTGTTCCACTGTCTTCCCTGCTAGCTCCCTTTCCAATCAATTCTGGCAGCTCCTCTCTCATGTCTTTGTAGTTATCTTTATTTAATTGTAAAACCGTTACATCTGATTCCAGCTTCATCCTCTCAAACTGCAGGGTAAATTCTATCATATTGTGGTCACTGCTCCCTAAGGGTTCCTTCACCTTCAGTTCCCTAATCAAGTCTGCCTCATTACACATCATCAAATCCAGAATTGCTTGTTTCCTACTAGGCTCTGTCACAAGCTGCTCCAAAAAACCATCTCTTAGACATTCCACAAATTTATTTTCTTGGGATCCACTACCTACCTGATTTTCCCAGTCCACCTGCATATTAAAGTCCCCCATGATTATTGTAATATTGCCATTTTTATCTCCTGATTTATTTTCTGCCCCACATCCTGACTACTGCTAGGGGGCCTGTACATAACTCCCATCAGGGTCTTTTTACCTTTGCGATTCCTCAACTCTACCCCCAGAGATTCTATGCCTTCTGATCGTATATCGCTTCTTGCTATCGATTTAACTTCATTCCTTACTAACAATGCAACCCTGCCCCTTTTGTCCATCTGCCTGTCCTTCCGTTAGGACACATATCCTTGGATATTTAGATCCTAACCCTGATCCCCTTGCAGCCACGTCTCTGTGATGCCCACAACATCGTACCGGCCAATTTCAATGTGCGCAACAAGCTCATTTACCTTGTTCCATATACTGCGTGCATTTAGGACCAACACCCTCAGTCCTGCATTGACCACCTCCCTTCTCATACTTGTCACCTTTTTTGCTCTGCCTGAGGTTAGATTCCTGCCACCTTCTATATCTCTGCTCTATTACATGGTCTGGAAACTTTACTAACCTCTCCTGAGCCCTCAGCTCCATTAACCTGCACTTCTACCCTCTCCTTTCACTTTGATTTTCTAATTCTCCATACAACTGAACCCTCCCCCCCACTATTTAGTTTAAAGCCCTTTCTACAGCCCTAGTTATATAATTCGCCCAGGACTCTGGTCCCACCACGATTCAGATGAAGACCGTCCCATCGGAACAGGTCCCTTCTTCCCCAATACAGGTGCCAATGTCCCATGAATTCAAATCCATTCCTCCCACACCAATCTTTGAGCCATGCATTTACCTCCTTAATCTTATTGACCCTGTGCCAATTAGCTCGTGGCTCAGGTAGTAATCCAAAGATTATCATCTTTTTGGTTCTGTTTTCTAATTTAGCTACTAGCTGTTCATACTCCCTTAGCAGAACCTTTGTTCCTGTATCACCTATGTCATTGGTACCTACGTGGACCACGACAACTGGATCTTTCCCCTCCCACTCCACGTTCCTCTGCAGCCCAGATGAGATATCCCGAACCCGAGCACCAGGATGTTGACAGTGGAGGTAACACCATTGAATGTCAAGGGGCGGTAGTTAGCGTGTCACTTATTGATGATGGTCATTGCCTGGCATTTGTGTGGCTCGAATGTTACTTGTCAGCCTAAGCCAGGATATTGTCCCGATCTTGTTGCATTTGAACATGGACTGCCTCAGTATCTGAGGAGTCGTGAATGGTGCTGAACAGAACATCCCCACTTCTGACTTTATGACAGAGAGAAGGTCATTGATGAAGCAGCTGAGGATTGTTGGGCCAAGGACACTACCCTGAGGGACTCCTGCAGAGATGTCCTGGAGCTAAGATGACTGACCCTCCACAACCACAACCATCTTCCTATGTACCAGGTATGACTGCAACCGGCAGAGAGTTTGCCCTCTGATACCCATTGATTCCAGTTTTGCTGGGGCTCCTTGATGCCACATTCGGTCGAATGCAGTCTTGATGTTAAGGGCGATCACTCTCACCTCACCTCTGGAATTCCGCTCTTTCGTCCATGTTTGAACCAAGGCTGTAATGAGGTCAGGAGCTGAATGACCCTGGTGAAACCCAAACTGGGCATCACCAAGCAGGTTATTGTTGAGCAGGTGCGGCTTGATAGTGCCTCTCCCATCACTTTACTGATGATGGAGAGTAGACTGATTGGGCAGTAATTGGCTGGGTTGTATTTATCCTGTTTTTTGTGTCCAGGACATATCTGGGCAATTTTCCACATTGTTGGGTAGATGCCAGCATTGTAACTGTACTGGAAGAGCTTGGCTAGGGGAGTGGCAAGTTCTGGAGCACAAACCTTCAATACTATTGCCGGAATGTTATCAGGGCACATTGCCTTTGCAGTGTCCAGTGCCTCCAACCATTTCTTGATATCATGTGTTGTGAATTCAATTGACTGGAGACTGGCATCTGAAATGCTGGGGATCACTGGAGGAGGCCGAGATGGATTATCCACTCGGCACTTCTGTCTGAAAATTGCTTCAGCCTTATCTTTTGCACTGATGTGCTGGGCTCCTCCATCATTGAGGATGGGGATATTTGTGGAGCCCCTCCTCCAATGAGATGTTTAATTGTCCACCACCATTCACAACTGGATGTGGCAGGACTGCAGAGCTTAGATCTGATCCGTTGGTTGTGGGATCGTTTAGCTCTGTCTATCACTTGCTGTTTATGCCATTTGGCCAGCAATGGTCCTGTTTGGTAGCCTCACCAGGTTGACACCTCATTTTTAGGTATGTCTGATGATGCTCCTGGCATGGCCTCTTGCACTCTACATCTGATCTGTTTAAAGACTTAAAGTAGAAATTTGATAATGTTAAGCTCCAAACCAACCTGCATGGTGCATAATGAATCGAGTCAAATTCAGATTCACAAACTTTGAAATTAGAATTTCCAAGCTGTTCTCTTGGATATTGCATGCTGTCATGAAAGGATAAAGAACTATAGAAAGTTTACGTCAAAGCAGGTGGCCACTTGGCCCATTGTGTCTATGGCAACTGAAAAGCAAGCCACTCAGCCCAATCCCACTTCCCAGCATTTGGTCCGTTGCCCTGCAGGTTAGGACACTTGAGGTGCGTCTCCAGACATCTTTTAAATGAGTTGAGGGTTTTTATCTGTTTGGTAGGAGGGAGTACTAAATATTCAATCATGCAGGGTTATGGCAATGGCTCTTAGATCAGGAGAACCCAGGAAATAATATGTTCAAAAACATTGAGAGAAATTTCAAGATCGTAGAGCAGAATAACAACTTATCCGAAAATAAACAGAATGGGTCAGGAAAAGACGGAGCTTAACAAAGATAGAAGGATATTAGAAATGAAGGCAGCATCAGGGAAAAGTACAAAAACAATAAAGATAGCAAATTTATGTTGCACCTCTAATGTAATAAATGTCCCAGGAAACCCTACAGGAGCATCGTGGAGCAAAACTGGACACTGAGCCACAAAGCGAAATTAGGGAAAATGGCCACGGTCTTGGTGAAAGAGACAGGTTTAAGGGAATGTCTGAAAAGGGTACAGCAAGTTGGAGAGGTAGGTTTAGAGAGGAAATTTCAGAAGGACACTGGCAGCTGAAGGTACGAGTGATGGTAAATTAAAACTAGGCATGCTCAAGATGCCAGAATTAGATGAGCACAGATATATTGGGGGTTGTAGGGTTGCAGGAGAATACAGAAATAGGGAGGATTCAGGCCATGGAAGGACTTGAAAATAAAATTGACAATCTTAAACTCAAGTTATTGCTTGATTGGAGTGAATGTAGGATAGCAAGCATGGGGTGATGAGGACTAGATGCAAGTAAGTTTATTTATTAGTGTCACAAGTAGGCTTACATTAACACTGCAATAAAGTTACTGTGAAAATCTCCAAGTCGCCAAACTCCAGCACCTGTTTGGGTACACCAAGGGAGAATTTAGCATGGCCAATGCACCTAATCAGCACGTGTTTCGGACTGTGGGAGGAAACTGGAGCACCCGGAGGAAACCCACGCAGTCACAGGGAGAAGGTGCAGACTCTGCACAGTTACCCAAGCTGGGAATTGAACCTGGGTCCCTGGTGCTGTGAGGCAACAGTGCTAACCACTGTGTCACCGTGCAACACTGGCAATAAAGTTTGGGTGTCCTCAGGTTTTCGTTGGTACCATTTGGGAGACTGACCAGTAGTGCATTGGAATAGACAAGTCTACATAGAACAAATGTGTGGATGTGAAGTTTAGTAGCAGATGAGCACAACAGGAGTAGAGATGGGCAGTGTTACAGAGTTGGAAAAATGGCTGGGTGCTCTTATGGTCTTATGACATAGGATGCCATTTGTGACACTGGTCAGCAAAATGGAAAGAGTCAGAAAAATCAAGATGTAGATTCAGTTTGGGTAGAGCTAGGAAACAAGGGACAGATTCTATATTGGGAAATTCAGAGGTGCACGAAAGATGAAGGACTACAACTTTCAGATAGACTAGGCAAACCAAATTTGCTGTAATAGTGTTGTGGATGGGTTAATGAAATGTATACATAGATTTCGAGATCAGAATGTTGAGGAACAAACCAGGGAACAGGTGAGGGAACAGCGTGGAGGCCTTGTGAAGTTGGAAGAGGTCTGAATTCATCTAACTTTTTCTGGATAACTATTGATGTAACCCAGTCAGGTCTATCTGAATCTTGTGATTTTAATCACATTTTTGGATAGTTCCCAGTGCAGGGCAATTGCCCAGGGGAAGGCTGAGCAACTGTCATATAAACCCTTACTTGGGATCCTTATGAATGGGGCTGAACATAGAAATCATAGAAACCCTACAGTGCAGAAGGAGGCCATTCGGCCCATCGAGTCTGCACCGACCACAATCCCACCCAGGCCCTACCCCCACATATTTACCCGCTAATCCCTCCAACCTACACATCCCAGGACTCTAAGGGACAATTTTTAACCTGGCCAATCAACCTAACCCGCACATCTTTGGACTGTGGGAGGAAACCGGAGCACCCGGAGGAAACCCACACAGACACGAGGAGAATGTGCAAACTCCACACAGACAGTGACCCGAGCCGGGAATCGAACCCGGGACCCTGGAGCTGTGAAGCAGCAGTGCTAACCACTGTGCTACCGTGCCGCCCGCACTATATAATCAACAACATACATGGGGATGGAAGGCCATTGATAAAGCAACTGAAGGTGTCCACCTTAAACTTAAATATATTGGAATTAATTTGGCAATTACATGCTGATTCTGTACACCTTCCATTTTGCAGCAACATTATTCAGTATTCAGCTCCCTGCATTTACTGTCATTTAGAAATTTGGACGTTATATTTCCAATTCTCAAGTCCAAATCATTTATGTAAATTGTGAAGTGATTCCAGCACCAATCCTGTGAAACATCACATCTAACTTTTAACAACTTAAATAACATTCAACCCACCACTCTCTCTTCTGTGGCCAGTTGGCAAGTTATTCTGCTATTTGTCCCCTGATTCCACATTTTCTGAACATAATCATGAGTAATATCCCCTTCAAATCTTTTTGATTTTCTGTGGCCAGCTCATGTGAATCACGGTATCTTCAATTTCTTTTGCATGCGATATTAAAGGGATAACTTGTAAGTGGTGCGCATGATACATAGTGGGCTGCTGAGTGGCCACAAGCATGGACAGCTTACATATATTACTAATGCCTTATCAAAGAGTATATTACTAATACCTTATCAAAGAGTATATTACTAATACCTTATCAAAGAGTATATTACTCATACCTTATCAAAGAGTATATTACTGATGCTTTATCAAAGAGTATATTACTAATGACTTATCAAAGGCATTTGAAGGTCACTTGCTTCCTTACTCAGCTTAATGCCACCTTGGAATCAAGGACAGCAACTTTCATCTCTGCCATTAAGCTCACACATCTGTACCTGGATCAAGGCTTGACTAAGTGAGCAGTTAGAAGGTCTTCAGTGAGTCACAGATCTGAAATGTTAACTCTGTTTTTCTTTCCATAGATGTTGCCTGACCTGAATATTTCCAGAAGTTTCCATTTTTACTTCAGCTTTCCAGCATCTGCAGTGTTTTGCTTTTGCATTATAAATGAGTCGATGTTGCTTAATGTCACTATTGGGGACTACTTCCATCACTTTGCTGATAATTGGATGAAGGTGTATAAGCCGTTGTGGAAATGGCAGACCTGGACAATTTTCCACATGATCAAGTAGGTGCCACAGTCATAGCTGCATTGGAAGTGTTTAGCTAAGGGAGTACTTAGCTGTGCCAGTCTTTAGCACCATAGTCCTAATGTTGCCTTCTCTGTGTCCAGTACACACAGCTGCTTCTTAATTCCACAGGCAGTGAACGGAATTACTGAGCTGGTGGCTTCTATGATGCCAGCTCCTATGCAAGAAGCTAAAGTGGGTTTGGCCTTGTTTCTTGCCCTCACATGCTGAGCTCCATCATGGTTAAGGATGTGGCTGTTCATGGACAGTCTCCTCCCATCAGATGCTTTATTTGCTACTGGATGTGGTTGGAACACAGCTCTGTCTGCTGACACACCATTACAGGATTGTTTACTTCTGTCCATTGCCTACTGCAGTCCACAGCACACCGCAATGCAGCCTCACTAATGTGGCTCCTCAGTCTCAACTCTGGTGCTGCTTCTGGCACTTGCTTCTACACTCCCCATTAAACTAGGGCTGATGAAGGAAGAAAGAATAATATTGAACAATAAAGCAAACAAATCTACTGCCAATAATGGCCCACCATGTCCAATGGATGCTCAGTTCAGTGCTGCTGGATCTTTGTTGTGAAGAGATTTGTGGCGTCTCATAAATAGAGTGAAAACATTGTGGTGGACTTTGCTAACAGTGCTAATACTACATTGCCACCTCCCTCCAAGCCCTTTATAACATGGAGTACTGATACATGAATTGAAAACAGTCTCAGGATAAGAAGCTATTCGTTTAGGACTGAGATGAGAAGAAATTACTTCACTCAAATGGTTGCGAATCTTTGGAATTCTCTGCTCCAGAGAGTTGCGGATGCTCCATCGTGGTGCATATTTAAGGCTGGGATGTTCAGAATTTTGGTTTCTTAGGGAATCAAGGGATATGGGAAGTGGGTGGGAAAATGGAATTGAAGTCCAACATCAGCCATGATCATATTGAACAGCAGAACAGGCTCGATGGACCGTAAACTCTACTCCTGGCCCTATTTCTTATGTGTAATACAGGTGTTTAAAACTCCATTGTTATTACACTGTTCCAGCAGCAAGACAGGGGAAATCCAGGGACAGAAGTGGAGGAGCTGGGCTGTTGGGTGATAGATATCAATCACTCAGAGAAGCAACATGGGTCTGTTCCTTGACTAGTCTATGGGATATTTCCCCCAACCAGGAGAGTGAGGAAGACTAATATGATGTCTGGGCCAATGCTGACAATCCAGCAGATTTCATAGCCATTTGTTATTGCAAGAAGGGATCTAGGTTTTCAACCTTTGGCTTCACAGTTTGGTACTATAAACAGTACCTGGTGTAAAATTTGTTATGTTGTGGAGATGCCGGCGTTGGACTGGGGTAAACACAGTCAGAAGTTAAACAACACCAGGTTAAAGTCCAACAGGTTTATTTGGTAGCAAAAGCCACACAAGCTTTCGGAGCTCCAAGCCCCTTCTTCAGGTGAGTGGGAATTCTGTGGGAGCACCCTCAGAATTCCCACTCACCTGAAGAAGGGGCTTGGAGCTCCGAAAGCTTGTGTGGCTTTTGCTACCAAATAAACCTGTTGGACTTTAACCTGGTGTTGTTAAACTTCTTACTGTGTAAAATTTGTTACCAATTAACTTAAAGTGCTGCAATAGTGCAGTCTGACACACTGGGCAGGATTTTACGGCCTTGCTCGACCCAAGACCGGAAAATCCCACCCAGGTCAACGGACCTTCCCATTGTCCACCCTTCGCCCACTCCGATTCCCGTGGCGGGCGGGTAGGGGGTAGAATTCTGGCGGCTATCTTTAGGCTTAAGACTACATCATGGGGACAGTTTCTAACTTTGTTACTCAAGTTGTAACCTGGCAGAGTGAATCGCCCACCCACTGTAACCCATTTCATTCCTTTGTCTATATATTTACTTGAGAACTCACCGATTGGTTCTGTACACTGCGCTTGCATGGGCTACCTAATGTCTGTAAGAGTAGGCAGTGAGCAGATAGCACCCGAAATGTCTTTTGTCAAATCCAGTATTATACTACATGAGCCTGTCAGGCTGGATGATCTTCAGGCTAAATCTCAGCACATATCGTTCAACCTCTCTTCTATCCTGTAATCAAAACAGGAGAGGTAATGGGCCATCCAGCTGTGTCCTCCTCTCTCACCCAGTCATCTATTCCATTACATCTGACCTTTACATTACAAATACACTTACTTTGTAATGCGATTGGAGGAGGTTGGACATAATTAGCTGGATCACTGAAGCGGACTCCATAAGCTCTCTCCCTGGGCTAACTGGGAAACAGACTGCCCGGTGTTTAGTTCAGAAAAAACACACCAAGAATGTTCCAACTTTGATTCCCTGGGTGGAACAGAGTTTGCTAATCTGCGCCAGGCTCTAAGACAATTGGCCTCAGTGACCCTGGACTGGAGAGGTGGATTTGCAGTGATAGTGATGAAGGATAAAATAATTAGCCAAGTTTCCAAACATACTGAAATGTTTGCCTGTGTGTTTATTCCATTGAATGGGAAAACCCCCAGCTGGCTTGCCACTGGAGAGTGAGGACAACTGTGTTCCAGCAAGAGTCAGGAGAAGAGGTGAATGTAGGGATTTTTTTTCAACACTAAAGTCATGGAGAAGAGAAATCTGTATGAAAGGGCCATTTTCAGGATTGCATACATTACCACAGAAACAAACAATACTTCACTGGCTGTAAAGCACTTTGGGATGTCCTGACATTCTGAAGAGCACTCTAGAAATGTACATCCCTACTTTCTTTCCTTATACAAGCCTCATGGTGAAAAATCTCTGAATCTGCCCAACCAGCATCTCAGAATCAAGTTGAGTCCCAGTATGGTTGTTTGAGTGATAAGCAAACATCACAATCAAATTACTTAAATGTTTCAATAAAAGTGAAGAACATTAGAACATAAGAACTAGGAGCAGGAGTAGGCCATCTGGCCCCTCTAGCCTGCTCCACCATTCTATAAGATCATGGCTGATCTTTTTGTGGACTCAGTTCCACTTACCCGCCCGCTCAACATAACCCTTAATTCCTTTACTGTACAAAAATGTATCTATCCTTGCCTTAAAAAGATAATTAACACGTTCATTTTAATCATCCGTTATCAGAAAGTCTATACACTTAGTTAATCAAACGCAGTTGGCAATTAACGTAATCAACAACCATATACTATTTTAGAGATGAGCATTTAAGGTGCTGCCTAGAGCTGATCTAACCAGTAACAGTAAAGGTCCAGTCCACGGTATAAAATGAGGAGCATTATAATGATGGCTGAGTAACAGAGAGATACAGCTTTTTAGCAATACTAAACCAATGACAGTAGGCAAGGGACCAAAATAATTTGATAAGAGTTTGTTTAAAGTTTATTTATTAGTGTCACAAGTAGGCTTACATTAACACTGCAATAAAGTTACTGTGAAAATCTCCTTGTCACCACACTCTGGCGCCTGTCCGAGTACACTGAAGGAGAATTTAGCATGGCCAATGCACCTAACCAGCATGTCTTTCGGACTGTGGGAGGAAACCGGAGCACCCAGAGGAAACCCATGCAGACAGGGGAACAGTGTCCAAATTTCACACAGACAGTGACCCAAGCTAGGAATCAAGCCCGGGTCCCTGGCGCTGTGAGGCAGCAGTGCTAACCACTGTGCGCCCTCACACAGTTGGTTTCTTCATTATTCAACCATTGAACCAACTTTCAGAAGAAAAGGGGCAGCACGGTAGCACAGTGGTTAGCACTGCTGCTTCACAGCTCCAGGGTCCCGGGTTCGATTCCCGGCTCGGGTCACTGTCTGTGTGGAGTTTGCACATTCTCCTCGTGTCTGCGTGGGTTTCCTCCGGGTGCTCCGGTTTCCTCCCACAGTCCAAAGATGTGCGGGTTAGGTTGATTGGCCAGGTTAAAAAAATTGCCCCTTAGAGTCCTGGGATGCGTAGGTTAGAGGGATTAGCGGGTAAAATATGTGGGGGTAGGGCCTGGGTGGGATTGTGGTCGGTGCAGACTCGATGGGCCGAATGGCCTCCTTCTGCACTGTAGGGTTTCTATGATTCTATGATACCCGACTCGAAACAAATGCACAGGAAATTAAGTAGTAATTGTCAGAGCACTTGAATATTATTTCAGCATTTAAGTCAGAAATTAGTGTCAGCTATGGTTCAGTTGGTAGCATTCTTGCCTTCTAAGTAAGTAATGTTATGATATTGCTTTATGAAATAATATGCTAATAAGCAAGTAGTCAGAATGTAAACCATGTGATCAGACATTGTTCTGAGTAGTTTTCAGTTTCACTATTTGCAGATGTACTTTCCTGTTGACAATAGCTGCTGAATCTTTATAGTAAATCTGTTTGCTGAGCAGTGTCTTTTTCACATCTCCAAATAAACCAAGCCTGTGTTTAGTTTACCAGTCCTGTGTGAGACTGACAAGTTTGTATTCTGTGAACATAGAAATACAACAAGTAGTATGTGGATGCAGTGCTACTCCAGAGACATGAGCACTTAATCAAGGTTAACACTTCTGATGCAGTACTGTACGAGGGCAGCACTGTCGGGAGGTTTCATCCTCCAGATAAGGCACTAAATTGAGACAGTGTTTGCTCTGTCACGTGTATTTAAATTATTCCATGGGACTATGTGAAGAAGAGAGCAGGGGAATTTTCCCTAGTGTCTTGGCCAACATTTGTCCCTCACCCAATATCACTAAAATGGAGCATGTGATCATTTATTACATTGTGGGACCGATAAGCAAACTTATCAAGCTTGTGGGCTGATTGTGGGGCTTTGCTGTGTGTAAAATGGCTGTCATATTTCTTATTTTACAAAAGCAACTACACTGCAAAAGTACATTATTGGCTGTATTTCCTAGTCCTGAACAAAGCAAACATTTGTCTGTGAGTACTATCCAGTGATTCATGCGATGAAGTGAGTTTCTGTGGCCATTGGTCTGGGATAGGGTCGGGTCTGCAGTGTTTATGCCCAGGATTGAACTGTTTGCCTCCGAGGTTCTGATTTAAGAACGGCTGGTTAAGCAAACTGCGCTCCTGATCGGCCTTGTGCAGCTGCACCCCAGCAAGGATCAACATCTTCAGATGTGGAGGACAAACAGAGCAAATTGGCAATTTAAAACACCCCTCCAGCTGCAGCAAGGTGGCGCGTAAACGTCAGGTTACCTGAGAATAAAACTGGATTTTGTGATCCTGCTCACATATACTTTTCTTATCAGACTGCAATGATGTTCTCAGCAGGATTGTTTTCTCCCTTGCTGTCATGCAAATGAACACAATCTGCTTTCTGTAGTAAGGCAGGTCATGTGCTGTGGAGTAACAGTGTGTCCAATGGAGCCCACAGTTTCACGTTACAAGGTTAATTCCTCATGCCCACAAGGGTCTTACCAATGTTGCCCCTATGCCAAATATATTTGTAACAAACATTTAGCAGGAGAATGATGTATTTTGTATTTCTAAATGTGTAGATGGCATGATTCAGCAACATCACACATTATAAGTCACATCAGCAGTGAACTTGAATGCTCCATGTAAATTCAATAATTGAAACAAAGGGTGCAGAGGCAAAGGGACAAGGAAATAAAGTACAATGAACTGCAGAGTGTGGGGAGTAATTAATCCAGAATTCAATTAACATCTGCAGATTAGATCATAAACAAGTGTGACATTTCAATGGTTTATGGGAGTCATTCAAACCCTGTGATTAAATCACCGTCTTGTATCGGTACTCTATATCATCTAAAATTATTCTCATCTGTACACTGATACCCTAATAAAATGGAATCAAATGGCTGACAGATTTCAGTGCAAGGACAATGACTAAAGATTCTTATGTTGCTCTGGCATTTCAGTCAGTGGAATGGTGACTGTGAAGTGTTCCAGGTATGTCCTCTCAAACTGAGAAGGGTATAGAAGCTTAATGTTGAGTTCAAATCCCACCACAAACCAAAAATTGTGAAACTAAATTCCATTCGTTATCAAGAAGCTGCTGGGTTTTTGTAAAAATCCAAATGGCCCAGCACTTTACTCTGATGAAAAGAGCCTGCAATCCCAGACTACAGGAGTCCAGAGATGTGAAGGTGAAGTAGAGCTGGGTGTCGTCAGTATACATGTGAAAACATGGAGTTCAGTCAAAGATGGGAGCCGATTTGGGAGATGACAACACGTTCAAGGACTATGGAGACGAAAGGGAGGTTGGAAATGGGAGCGAGCAGCACTTTACAGGGAAGGGGGGTGATCAGGCGTTGCTTTTTTCAAGGAGAGGATGATGACAGCAGATTTAAAAGATAAACGGACAACAGCTGGAGAGAAAGAGCTGTTAAAAGTATTGGAATCGGAAGGGGAAATTCAGTGGTCGGCAGTTTAGTGGGAATAGGATTGAGGAAACGGGAGGTGGATCTTATGAACAAGTTTAGCCCAGAGATGGGATGAAGGAAGATAGAGAAAGTAAGGAAAGATGCTGGTTCAGGGCCAGCTCTAGAGGAAGTTTGTTCAAGTGGGCTGACACAGTATGAGTTTTAACAACACCAGGTTAAAGTCCAACAGGTTTATTTGGTAGCAAATACCATTAGCTTTCGGAGCGCTGCTCCTTCGTCAGATGGAGTGGAAATCTGCTCTCAAACAGGGCACAGAGACACAAAATCAAGTTACAGAATACTGATTAGAATGCGAATATCGACAGCCAACCAGGTCTTAAAGATACAGACAATGTGAGTGGAGGGAGCATTAAGCACAGGTTAAAGAGATGTGTATTGTCTCCAGATCTTTAAGACCTGGCTGGCTATAGGGATTCGCATTCTAATCAGTATTCTGTAACTTGATTTTGTGTCTCTGTGCCCTGTTTGAGAGCAGATTTCCACTCCATCTGACGAAGGAGCAGCGCTCCGAAAGCTAATGGTATTTGCTATCAAATAAACCTGTTGGACTTTAACCTGGTGTTGTTAAAACTCTTACTGTATTTACCCCAGTCCAATGCCGGCATCTCCACATCAAGTGGGCTGAGACAAGGGAGGGATGTGGCATAGGCAGCTAATCAGATGTTTTGATCTTAGTGACAGAGATGTCCTTGAAAGTGCAGTCATAATGAAGCTCCCAATTCTACCAGAATTATATCTTACTCTCATTTCTTATATTCTACAAAGGTGTCTGAAATGAAATAGTTAATGAATCACAGAGCTCATCACCTTTGCTTAAACATTGATCTAATAGCAATCCTGACAATGGGAAAAATCCTCCAGTCCTTGTCAAAATATAACATACCATACAACCTGAACCATAAGTGTACATCCCTTAGAATTCATTCTGATACAGAATATTACAACTGTTGGGGCTACTGTAATGCAGCAAAAACCACAATAACAAACAATTACTCTTTATCGAACAGTGCCCGGGGACAGGTCAGACAGGACTTCAGTTTCACAACTCATCCAAAAGATGGAACTTCCAACAGTGCAGCACTCTGTCAGTACTGCACTCAAGAGTCAGCTTAGATTTGTGGGATTTGAACACATGACATCCTAACTCAGGGGTGCTAGTGCTACTACTAAGCCAAGGCTGACACCTACACCAAAAGAACCTGACCAATGGGAATAAATACTTTTGAGTATTTAATATCTCCTCAAGGGCAATTAGAAATGGGCAATAAAATGCTGGCCTAGCCAACAACATCCCATAAAAGAATAATAAAAAATTTACTCATGTCTCATTTCCATTTCCATGACCCCCAACACTAGTCTGAATCTTACAGAAAGCAGGGACTGGCTGGTGTGAGCAGGAATAAACACTCCAGCGAAAGGAGGTCGCCACCAGAGAACAAATAAATCAGACTCCAGCAGTCAGCCTCGTGGTGGCTAGAAATAATCGACAGGCAGAATTGTTGTCCCTTAGAAAGGTACAACACTGAGTCCCGTAATCCAGTTACAATCATATTCCAGATTAAACAGTCCTATGTCCATTCCAGAAAAGTATCTATAATAGAATTCAGAAGACAGCTTATGAAAGTAGACAGCTTCAGCCAAAAACTCATCATGTGTCACCTGTAGTATGTTAAGTGACAATTAAATACTCTCACAAACATGCAAACAAACACACGCATTCTCAAAGGAAAGCACAGTTGGATCTGTAATGGTGAATGTGCCTTTAGGGCATGAGGTTTGTGGTTTACCTGTGCAAGGCGTCTCAGCAGCAG
Source organism: Mustelus asterias (assembly GCF_964213995.1). NCBI lineage: Eukaryota > Metazoa > Chordata > Chondrichthyes > Carcharhiniformes > Triakidae > Mustelus > Mustelus asterias. The sequence continues at coordinate 92,057,399 of NC_135803.1, read as the reverse complement.
TTCTGCAGATGGTCTGGACCAGTTCAGGAAGATCTCAGGGACAAGAGTGATAGTCATCTCCAGAACTCTCAGCAAGCTCACAGAAAGGTCAAAGCAAGTGGCGCAAACCTTCAGCTGGCGACTGTCAACAAAGTTCCGCTCTGGTCGTTCAGCTGCCTGCTGGATCTATATAGGCAAAAAATAAGCGCAGTGTAAACTAAGAGAGAACCCCACTTCAACACTGAATCAAGGACCTGACAACGCATTCCACTGAATCTACCGGGACAAGAAATAATCTACAAAGAAAACCCCACTTCCACAATAATCAAATGGAGATTGCTGCACTGGAATAAATTAAACAGAGTCCATCTCTTCTATTTCACCTGCCTTTCTTCTTCCTTTTGCTTTACTCCCAATAGATGTGACAGACATGGTGGAGAGGTAGAAATGGGTGTTATTAGTGTACATGTGGAAGCTGACTCCATGGGGACGATTCTCCCATCTCGCTGGGTGAATCCCGCAGCGGGCGATACATGGGATTCGCACATGCGCTCCCGCTGCAATAGCATCTCCCAGTGCCAGATTTCCGGCGGCGTCTGCTCCATGCCAGAAATCAGTGGGAAGGCAGGGTAAGTATTTAAATCATAATTTTAATATAATTTAAATGCTATCAGCGAACCCTGGACTGAAGGCTCCGGGCCTGCTAGCATCCAACTCCCCGCCACGCCCAGCAGGCTTTACATCAGCTCCTTACTTTCGGGAACTAGCGGCCCGATCCCGCTGGAGTGAAGGGGGGGGGGAACAATCATGGTACCCTAGAGGGTCGGGCGCCAGAGAAGGGTGCCCCCTGGGCAGTGGCACCTTGGCAGTGCCAGCTTGGGTCCCTGGCACTGCCAAAGGGAAAAGTGTCAATGCCCAGGGAACACCTTGGCACTGCCCATTGGGCATGGGGCAGTGCTTATGGGGTGTGGCCTGGTGGCCTAATTGGTGGGGGTGGGGGTCCCAGTGCCACTCTGCAGACAGCATCAGTGAGGAAGGAGGGAGGGCAGTAATTGGGGCAGACTTTGGGGGTATCAGCCTGTTTGGGTGCGTGGAGGAAGGGGGTCGGCACTGCAGGAAGAAGGGGTGGCAGATTACGGGGTGGGAGGAGGGACAGCTCAAGTGTGGGCCCGAGAATGGTCAGGGGGCCAGTGATTAGACCGGGCCATGGGGGGGGGGGGGGCTTCTCCAAAGGGGAGCAGCCCCACCCCCTGAAATTTAATGATATTCACGTTGGTGGCTTCTGCAGTGCATAGAGTGTGGGAGATTCTGCTCTCAACTCCCACTGAAAAAAATCAGCCTGAATTACTCCAATTTTTCATGCGAATTCGACACTTCAAATCTTTTGGGGGGGGAATTCTAGTCCATGTCTGTGAATGACGTCACCAAGTGGCGACCTGTAAATGACAAAGAGGAAGGTGCAAAGACAGAACATTGGCGAACAGGAATTAGTGGCATCCCATGAAGCACTATCCAATTCAGAAAATTTTCACCCTCTCTAACCTGGTATCTCTCAGTCTTCAAGGGCTTGAATGCAGAGCTTTCATTCTTACCGCAGTAAAGACAGGCCATGAAATATTTCAATAAGAGAATATTGCCAGAAAGAAGATGAGAGCAGGCCAGGACACAGTTCAATTGTAAACACTGAACTGCCAAATATAGAGAGAGATTTGGCCTGCGATCATTATTTGGACTTCCTCCCTCATTTTTTCAATCTTCACAAGCAAATAGGAAGTACAATGTTCCTGGAAACTGTTGTTGGGATGTTCACATAATAATTGGTGCTGGAAAAAGCTCATATTTGCAAGCAGTTCCAACTGTTATAACCAAAGACTTATCACTGAACCGCATACAATCCACTGCTGGCCTGGTTGATTTCTGATCTTATTGGGGAAACATTTAAGATGCAGAGACTGAGGATCTTACTCGGAACAAATTAAAATTGCCCCTAGGACTAACCTGAGCAATAAAAGGATGGCTTTCCAAGATCACCTTGGTAAACTGGGAGACATTGGGATATTTGTTTTCCATTCGATTTATTGGGTAAAATAATTTTTCGTAGCTTGGAAGGTCAGAGCATTTGCAGGAACAATAGAATCAATGGTGCATCACACCTCTGTAAATGGAGTTGATGTTCATGTTACAAGTGGACTATCTGTATTGTAACTGCTTAGTTCAGATATTCATGCAGCGTTTGTAATTACTAATTGTTAATGCCCAATGCTCCAAGCCAGGTCTTCTGAGAACCATAGCATCAAATTGAGTTGCCGTGGGCTGCTCTGTCTGATTCATTCATGTGGATCAGGAACCCTCCAATATGAAAACTCTGCATTTATGATGTGTATAAATACCAGAATGCATGCATCAACCTAACTGCAGTAAACTAACAGTTCCATCAAATTGAGTCTGCACAAGAGCCGGGTGAGCTGATTCGAATCCCACTCTGTTTAGTCACTCACTTATCAACCACTGTGTCAATGCTCCAGGCTTTCATTAAACACTTTTAAGCTTGGCTTCTGACTCAGAGCAGTCAAATTGCTTTGAGCTTAAAAGTGTTTACAGGAAAATATTGCTGGGACTCCTGTGAGGAAGGTATTGGTGTTTTACAGAGGATCAATCAACTGACACTAATGCTAATCAACCATTAGAAACACAGAAGCTGAATCATGGGGAAAAAAATAATTTAAAAGAAAGATGTTCCATCAACTGGAGTGCACAATCATTCCTGACACTGAAAGACCGTGCTTTGGTGAGATACGCCACTGCACACTGACTCTAACATCACTCACATCTACAGTTATCAGAACAAGTTAGATCACAGATAAACCTACAGGGTTATAATCAAACAACAGATCACGTGACAAGGACCAATGTTTGGATTCATGTCTGACTGCCTCAGGATTTAAACTGGAGTCCGACACCCATCTATGTGGCATTGCATACTTCCCTTAGGACCCAACGTGGAGACAGCTCGACTCCCTGCGAATGCTTACTGTCAGGGGTTTTAGCATCTTCACTTCCTTCTCTGCTGCTTTTAAAGTTTGAGAGCTAACAACAATCACAAAATATTTCTACATATCTGCTGTTACTTGCAAGAACTTTTAAAAGTTACTGCCAAAATCCAGAGGAGGGGAGGGGAGGGTTTTAAAGAATTCAACATGCTGGAATTGGACAAAGCTCCTAGCAAAACCACTATCCATTTGCCTGACTCCATTTTCTTCAGGTGGAATCTCCCATCATTTGTTTTTGTTATCTCCAAGCATGACTTCTCTACAATACTGTCCTCACCAATCTTCTGTGCCACACCACCTTATAAACATTTGCTTCTCTGAAACTCCACATCATGCCACATATGACATTTATTCTTCCAACAACCCCAGTCACACCTATTTCTACTGACTCCCCTGGCCCCAACAAAATAATTTAAAATCCTTTTCTCATATGTAACTCCCTCCTTGGTTGACACTTTATGGTTGCTTCCTGTAACTCTATATCCTAGCTCAGGCCGGTTTGTGCTGTAAATAGAGGTCCCAGTGCACCCTGGCTCTAGCTCCACTCCACTGTGTGGCAAAGCCTTCACCCATGTTGGGCCTACTCTTTAGAAGCTGCTCTCACAGAAAGGGGAGAAAGAGAAAAACTATTTCTGTTGCTCCAGGAATCTAGTACTTTGGTGCACTACCTAAAAATTAGTGCCAGATCTTTCAGGATTGAAACTGGAAAACACTGCTATGTACAAAAGGTAGTGGAAATTTGGACCTCTCGTCTGCAAATGACAACTAATGCTTGATTCTATGTTCATTTGAATTCTGAATGATGATTGCGAGATTTTCATTGTGCAATGACATTAAGTGAAATGGGACAAAGGTAAGCATATGGAGTTAAGTCACAAACTAGCCACAACCTGGCTGAATGGTGGACTAGGCTTGAGGGGGTAAATTGCCATCTCCTGTTGTTCTGTCCTATACTCTCCACCTGAAATAAGTATACTTTAATTCATGTCTCCCACCACCAGTCAACCACTTTCCTCCTCGAGTCATTTTCTTTGTTAAAGGTGCCATCTAAATTCATGTTGCCCATTTGCTATGGAGCTGCACAGGCCAGTGTATTGCATAGGCTAACAGTATGGAGTACATAACAGGGTTAATACACTGCACTGCACAAGGGACAATCATGGATTGAGAAGTAGGCCATTCGAGAAAGGTTCCTGGACTGAGAGGCAGGAAACTCAAGAAATACACCTTGACTGAGGAACAGGAAACTCGAGAGAGACACCTGGATTGAGCAGGTTTATATAAGATTGAGAACACAGACTAAGCCGCATCCTGCATGTTGAGCACAGACTAAACAGTGTTATGCAGAGCTGTACAGTGTACATTGGTTATGTAAAAATTTCTGCTCCAATTTACTCCCTATACCCCAGTTATTATCAGAACTGTACTGCAGCATAATCTGGAACCTCATGGCCTGGTATATCCCCACTCAATCATTAACATCAATACAGGTTCAAGGGACAGTACAGGATGGCATGCCAGGCCCAGCACAAGGCATACCTAAAAATGAAGTGTCAACCTGGTGAAGCTACCAAACAGGACTACTTGCATGCCCAACAGCATAACAGCAAGTGATAGACAGAGTTAAGTGATCCCACAACCAACAGATCAGATCCAAGCTCTGCAGTTCTGTCACACCCAGTCGTGAATGGTGGTGGACAATCACTGGGCAATCCACAATCCACTGGTCACTCCACAATCATCTCAGTAATGGAGGAGCCCAGCACATCAATGCAAAAGCTAAGGCTGAAGCATTCGCAGGAATCTGCAGCTAGAAGTGCCCTCAGGGGTGTGATGAAATACCCCCCACTTGCCTGGAAGGGTGCAGCTCCAACAGCATTCAAGAAGTTTGACACCATCCAGGATAAAGTAGCCTGCTTGATTGGCACCATATCCACAAATATCCACTCCTTCCACTACCGACACTCAGTAGCAGCAGTGGTTATCTACTGCAGCAATTCACTGAAGATCCTTAGACAGCACCTTCCAAACCCACAAATATTTCAAACTAGAAGAACAAGGGCAGCAGATACCTGCAAATTCCCCTCCAAGCCACTCACCATCCTGACTTGGAAATATATCGCCATTCCTCAAAATCCTCAAATTCCCTCCCTAACAGCATTGTGGGTCAACCCACAGTATGTGGACTGCAGCGTTTCAGAAAGGCAGCTCACCACCACCTTCTCAAGGGCAACTAGGATAGGCAATAAATGCTGGCCAGCCAGCAATGCCCATGTCCCACAAATGAATAAAAAAAAGCAGAGGGAGCTCCAGCTGCTTGACTCATGAGATCATTCTTTATGCAGGAACCTGACTATTCAGTGTTGGGGATATTTCCAACAACAAAAATGTAACAGCTAAGCTTGATCCTGTCTACATAAGAAGGGATTGTTGGATCATGGTTTGGAGCACAGATGGAAACTGTGTGCACCCTCCCAAACCCCTCAAGGCCATGGTACCAAACCGAATTGTTGCACCCCTGATGTCAACCTAATTAGCTCATTTAGCAGAGAGCAATGATTGAGGTTCAGATTTTCTTGTATTGCTCAGTGCCAAAGCAAATGCTAATCAAAGCAAATCATCCTCAACACCGGTGCCCCACAAGGCTGTGTTCTCAGCCCCCTACCATACTCCTTATACACCTATGGCTGTGTGGCCAAATTCCCCTCCAATTCAATTTTCAAGTTTGCTGACGGCACCACCGTAGTGGGAGGATCTCAAACAATGACGAGACAGAGTACAGGAATGAGATAGAGAATCTGGTGAACTGGTGCGGCAATAATAGTCTCTCCCTCAATGTCAACAAAATGAAGGAGATTGTCATTGACTTCAGGAAGCGTAAAGGAGAACATGCCCTTGTCTACATCAACGGGGTCGAAGTAGAAAAGGTTGAGAACTTCAAGTTTTTAGGTGTCCAGATCACCTACAACCTGTCCTGGTCCCCCCATGCCGACACTATAGTTAAGAAAGCCCACCAACGCCTTTACTTTCTCAGAAGACTAAGGAAATTTGGCATGTCAGCTACGACTCTCACCAACTTTTACAGATGCACCATAGAAAGCATTCTTTCTGGTTGTATCACAGCTTGGTATGGCTCCTGCTCTGCCCAAGACCGCAAGGAACTACAAAAGGTCGTGAATGTAGCCCAATTCATCATGTAAACCAGCTTCCCATCCACTGACTCTGTCTACACTTCCCGCTGCCTTGGCAAAGCAGCCAGCATAATTAAGGACCACACGCACCCCAGTCATTCTCTCTTCCACCTTCTTCCTTTGGGAAAAAAACACAAAAGTCTGAGCTATGTACCAACTGACTCAAAAACAGCTTTTTCCCTGCTGCTGTCAGATTTTTGAATGAACTTACCTTGCATTAAGTTGATCTTTCTCTACACCCTAACTATGACTATAACACTACATTTTGCGCACTCTCGTTTTCTTCTCTATGAACGGTATGTTTTGTCTGTACAGTGCGCAAGAAACAATACTTTTCACTGTATGTTAATACATGTGACAATAATAAATCAAATCAAAATGGTGTACTTAACCTATCGGTGAATGGGGAGGGGGAAAAAAGCATTTGATCAGAGCGAAAATCACAAACCTCAGAATCATACCTGAAACCTACTTAAAAGCATGCAGCACTTGGGCTGGGGAATTCAATACAATGTGCTGAGTAATGTGTACTTTAAGCAGAAACAATAATAGGTGACTTGCACTTATCAGATTTTCCCATCTCATATTTTATTAATGTTCAGTCTGAGTGCACAGGATGGAATTAGAGTGAAGAAGGTGATTGTTTTCTAAAAGCAGATCTGTAAATAAACAGATGATGTGATTTAGCAAGAAGGCCCAGCAATTAGTCACAGGAGTGACTGGTCCCCAAGTCTCCATCAATATCGGATTACTAATAACCTTGAAACAGACCAAATACAAAACAGCTCGACTGGTTTCCAATTTCATTGGTTTCAGAAAGGATCATTCCCAGTAGCAAAATTATATCTGCCAAATGTCAGAGCCTGTCCAATCCCAAATCACATTCGGTAAACACCAAACTCTGCTGAACCCCATGGCACATCTGGCAAACATCAGCATTTGCTGATTCTCACAGAAGACAAATGCAGTGATTTGATTTAAACAAGAACAATTATTTGGTGGAGGTTGGGACGGTGGTGGTGAAGGGGAAAGATGAGTAATTTTGATTTGTACTTTTTTCGCCGGAAAGAAACATCCTGCAAAGAAACTGAAAAAAACTAGCTGAAGAAATAAAGCTTATGCTGCAGGAACTGTGAAGGTTCAAACAAACAGGTTAAACAAATAAAAAGAGGGGCATGACACATCAGGTAAGGCACCATTCTCTCATATCCAGAGCAGCTTGTTTGCAAGGTTATAAGGCTTGCAGAATGTTTTGTGAGTCTTTGTTCTGAAGAATGGGCAAGAGATTTGGAGTTTACTGTGGAATTGCCCCAGGTCCTTACCTCCTGGATCATACCAATGAACTCTGAGAAGGCCCAATTCAGCTGGTTGAGCACACTATTCAGGAAACTTGCTGCCATTTCAGAATCAGAGCGAAGAAGGTCTGCCATATGTTGCTGCAGCAGAGTAGAAGGACAAGGTTCTGAGAGGAAGAAGAAAAACAGATAGTTAATCACAATTTACTGAGATTACAAGCACTAGAATCGTTGAGATCAACAACAATGGTCCATATGTCAAGCCCCTCAAAGGGGAGAGATGTAGATGGGAGTGGTTTTCTAAGTTTCACCACCGTCCTTCTGCACGGCCCCTCCCCGCACAGCCCTCCTCTTGCGCGACCACCTGCCTTGCAGAGCTCCCCCACTTGCATGACCATCCCCCTTACGTAGGCACCTCACCCCACATAAGCTCCCCTTCATTGTGCATTGCCCCACCCACCCCATCATAGCCCCACCTTCCCACCCACTTATGGTGCCCATCTGGGCATTGCCAGGGTGCCAATTGGGCACTGCCAGGCCATGCCCCCGACCACTCGGGGACTTCAATGGCCTCCGATCCCCCTGGCATATCCATGATGCCTGGTCCTCGCTACTCAGAGCAATAGTAACTCTTGCTGGTGTGAAGTCTCACGAGTGAGGGGGAAAGCATCTGGGGGGAACCAGCCGTGCCAAACTCAGTAAGTAGATGTTAATGCAGTCCACTCTATGTTAATAGACTTTGTGCCCTTTTGTGCGTGAAGCTGTAATTGCTGATAAAACGGGGCAAGGAAGATAGCAATCAGATTCCAGCATTAATTTGCTTTTAAAAATAGAAAGCAGGGAGTGTGAGCAAAGGGCAGTGAAACAGAGCAGAGGAAAATAGAAAGTGGTGTTCTCCAAGGATCAGTGCTGGAACCACTGTTAATTATTATTCACATTAATGATTCAGAATTAGCAGTAAGTAATTATCAAACATTTCAGATGATACCAACCTAAGGGTTACAGATAACACTGAGGAAGAATGCAACATAATAGATGAAGACATTAGAAAACCTGCAGACCAGGCAATTAAGTGACAAATGAACTTGAACAGAGGAAAATGATGCACTTTGGTAGGAAAAACACACATATCTTAGAAAACAAGAAATTGAATGAGAGGGTAAAGAGATCTGAAGATAATTGTAAATGTTTAATTGTAAATATTTAAAAACAGAGTCACACGTCAGTAAAGCAATTAAACATGTAACTAGTAAGTGAACAGCAAATGGAACGTAGAGCCAATTCAGGATTGAAAAGAATATCTATGCATTACAGCAGAGGGGCATGGCTGAGTGCTGAGGTAGAATTTTGCATTTGCTTTAACCCAGGCAGTAAGAGCGGGAGACACTGTTGGTCAGCCATGCTTAATGTGCAGTGTTGCCCCTCAAGCTATAAGCCTTTGGTGACAGGTTAGAGACCTGTTCCAGGAAAAATCTCACTTTGGGAACAGATGAAAGTCTGCCTTGTGCATCACTAGGTGCAGGACGGAAAACAACAATTAACTTTGAGGTTGTGGCCCATATCAATACCAATGACATAGGTAAAAAGAGGGATGGGGGGGGTCCTGCAAGCATAATATCGAGAGCCAGGAAATAAATTTTAAAACAGGTCCTCAAAGGAGTAATCTCAGGATTACTCCAGTGCCACGTGTTAGCGAGATCAGGAACAGGAAAACATAGAATGAAGGGATGGTGTAGGAGGGAGGAATTTAGAACTTGTACAAGCTGGGTGGGTTGCAGTCCAGCAGGACTTGGACCAATATCCTCACATGGGAAATTTGCTGGTGCTGTTGTAGAGGGTTTAAACAAGGGTGGCAGGGGGTTGGGAACCTGAGCAGGGAAACAATAGAGAGGGAAACAAAGATAGAAATGAAAGATAAAGAAGTGAAAAGCAAAAGTGGACAGCAAAGGAAATAAGGGCTAGCAGCAAATAGGGCCATGGTACAAAAAAAGTGTGGAAATGTTAAAAAGGCAATGTATCTGAAAGCACAGAGCATTTACAATATGATAGACAAGTTAACAGCGCAAATAGATATAAATGGTTACAATATGATTGCGATTACAGAGCCATGGCTGCAGGGTGACCAAGGCTGGGAACTGAATGTGGGGGTAGGGCCTGGGTGGGATTGTGGTCGGTGCAGACTCGATGGGCCGAATGGCCTCCTTCTGCACTGTAGGGTTTCTATGATTTCTATGATTTCTATGAATATTCAAGGTATTCGATATTTAGGATGGACAGGCAAACAGGAAAAGGCGATTTGGTGGCATTGTTAGTAAAGGATGAAATCAGTGCAATAGTGAGAAGATACTGGCTGAAATAATCAAGGCATAGAATCAGTCTGGGCAGAGCTAAGAAGAAACAAAGGGAGGGAAGTATTAGTGGGAGTTGTCTATGGGCCTCCAAACAGTAATGGTAAAGTAGGGGATGGCATTCAACAGGAAGTTAGAGATGCTTGTGCTATAGTAATCATAGAGGACTTTAATCTACATAGAGACTGGGAAACCAAATTAGCAACATTACTGTGGTGGATGAATTTCTGGAGTGTGAATGAGATGGCTTTTTGGACCAGTATGTCGAGGAACCGACTGGGGAAGTAGGAAAGCTATCCGGGATTTGGTATTGTGCAATGAGAATGCATTAATTAATTATCTTGTTGTGCGGGATCCTTTATAGAATAATGATCATAACAAGATAGAATTCTTCATTAGGATGGAAAGTTAAATACTCCAATCAAAACCAGGGTCCTAAATCTAAACAAAGGAAACTACGAAGATAATAGGGGGGAGTTGGCTACAATAGATTGGGGAACTTCACTTAAAGGCATAACTGTGGAAAGGCAATGGCTAATATTTAAGGAATGAATGAATGGATTGCAACATTCCTTTCTGGTGCAAAAACACAACTGGAAAAGCAGCCCATCCATGGCTGACAAAAGAAATTAGATCTCAAAGTGAAATCAAATAAAGTTGCTGGAAAAAGTAGCAAGACCGAGGATTGGGTGCAGTTTAGAATTCAACAACGAAAGACACTGATTGATTAAGAGGGAAAAAATGGAGCATGAGTAAACCTGCAAGGAACATAAAAGCGAACTATAAAAGCTTTTCTAAATAAGTAAAAAGAGAAAGATTAGTGAAGACAAATCCGAAAAGATAAAAATTATATTTTTTAAAAATTTGTCACAAGTAGGCTTACACTGCAATGAAGTTACAGTGAAAACCCCCTCATCGCCACACTCCGGCACCTGTTCAGGTACACAAGAGAGAATTTTAGCATGGAGAACAAGGAAATTTAGCAATGGAGAACAAGGAAATTTAGCAATGGAGAACAGGGAAATGGCAGAACAATTAAGCACGGAAAACACAAATAACCTCCCAGAGTTGCTAGGAACCAAGAGTCCAAGGATCTCATGAGGAGGAGGAACTAGAGGAAATTAGTATTTGTAAAAAAAGGTCCTAGAGAAATTAGTGGGACTGAAAAACCAATAAATCCCCAGGGCATGATATGCTACATCCCAGGATACTAAAGGCCATTGAAATGGTGGATGAGTTGGTTGTCATCTTCAAAAATTCTCTCGATTCTGGAACAGTCCTGGTAGATTGGAGAGTGGCAAATGTAATCCCACTACTTAAAAAAGTAGGAAAGGAGAAAAACGGGAATTACAGACCAGTTAGTCTAACATCAGTATAGGGAAATTGCTTGAATCTATTATAAAGGATGTGCTAACAGAGCACTTAGAAAATATCGTCAGAATTAGACCAAGTCAACATGGATTTATGAAAGGGAAATCATGATGGCAAATCTACTGGAGTTTTTTGAAGGCATAACTAGTAAAATAGTGAAAACCAGTGGATGGGGTGTATTTGAAATTTCAAAAAGATTTTTTCATAAGAACGTTAGTGTGCAAAATTAAAGCACAATGGGATTTGGGGTAATATACTGGCATGGATTCAGAATTGGTTAGAAGACAAGAAACCAAGAGTAGGAATAAATTTATTTTTTTTTAAAGTGGCAGGCGGTGACAAGTGGGGTACTGCAGGGATCAGTGCTTAGGCCCCAGCTATTCGCAATATACATCAATGATTTGAACGAGGGAACCAAATATAATATTTCCAAGTTTGCTGATGACACAAAACTAGGTGGGAATGTGAGTGGTTAGGAGGATGTAAAGAGGTTTCAAGCCAATTTAGATAAGTTGAGTGAGTGGGCAAATACGTGGCAGATGCAGTGTAACGTGGATAAATGTGAAGTTATCCACTTCAGTAGGAAAACAGAATGACATTACCTGGTCATAGGTTGTGAAATATTGATATACAAAGTCACCTGGATGTCCTTGTACATCAGTCACTGACAGCAAGCATGTGGGTGCAGCAAGAAGTTAGGGATGCAGATGGTATGTTGTCCTTCATTGCAAGAGGATTTGAGGAGAGGAGCTCGGCTTTAGTGAGACCATGCCTGAAGTATTGCATGTAGTTTTGGTCTCCTTACCTAAGAAAGGATATGCTTACTATAGAGGGATTGCAGCCAAGGTTCAGCAGACTGATTCCTGGGATGGCAGGATTGTCATACGAGGAGAGATTAGGTTGCCTGCTCCTGTAATCACTGGAGTTTAGAAGAATGAGAGATCTCGTTTAAATGTATAAAATTCTGACAGGGCTAGACAGATTGGATGCAGGGATAATGTTCCCCTGGCTATGGGTGAGGGTGGCCGTGGTGGGGGTTCTCTACCACAAAGCTGAGTGTGTGTGGGAGTATGGGGAGAGTATAGGATAGGATAGAGGATCAGCCATGATCATACTGAAGATGGAGCAGATTCTAGAGGCCAAATGGCCTACTCCTGCTCCTATTTTGTATGTTTCTATGTTCAGAGAAGAGCACAAGGAACTTCAGGCCAGACAGTTTAACCTTGGCGGTGGGAAAGTTTTCAGAGACAATATTTCAGGCCAAAATTAAATCACTAAGGATGGGCAATAAATGCTGGCCCAGCCAGCGATGCCCATGTCCCACGATTGAATAAAAAAGTGGACAAATGTGGATTGATTCAGGAAAGCCTGCATGAATTTATTAAATACAAATACAATTGAGCTTTTGATGAAGTTACAGTGATGTCTGGTGATGATCATGCTGTTGATGTGATGGATATCCAAAAGGTAATATATGCCACTAATATATTTGCTAGTCAAGTAGAAGCCAATGGAATAAAAGGAAAAATGTTAGGATGAATACAAAGTTGGCTGACTGACAGGGAACAGTGTGTGCTTGTGAATAATTGTTTTGGGGTCTGAAAGATATGGGGTTCCCAGGGTCTGTTCTGGAGCCACTGCTTTTCCTGATATTAGTGAGTTTAGTGCACATGGCACAATTGCAAAATTTGCACATGACATAAAACTTGGTCGTATTGTGAAGTGCGAGGAGGGTTGTGATAGCCCAGAAGAGGACATAGACAGGCTGGTAGAATGGGCAGATACATAACAGATGGAATTTATTCCGGAAATGTGAAGTGGCTCATTTTGGTAGGGAGAACAAGGAGATGCTAGATAAAGTAAAGAGCACAAATTCTAAAGAGCATGTAGGAACAGAGAGACCTGGAGCAAGGTCTCATAAATCTTTGAAGGGGGGCAGGTTGAGTAAGTGGCTATAAAAGCATAAAGAATCCTGGGCTTTATGAATGAAGGTATAGGATTCAAAGCCAGTATGTTAGAACAAACTTTTATATAACATTGGGAGGGTGTGTTCTTATTCAACTTTTCTGGAGCAGTTTGATAAATTGATAAGCCATGTCAGATGGCAGTTAAAATTCAACCACGTTGCTGTGCATGTGGAGTCACATGTAGGCCAGACCAGGTAACGATGACAGATTTCCTTCCCTAAAGGACATTAGTGAACCAGATGGATTTTTTAATGACTACTTGGTAGCTCACAACATTGCTTAGCTCTGTGCCACCTAGTACCTAGAAAGACATGACCAACAATGTTGTTGGAACACCATCATCTCCTTGTCATGCACCATGCTGATTTGGGCACATATCTCTGTAAATCCTGGAATACACTATCCAACACCATTGTGTGGGCTCTATTACTGCAAGGACTGTAGAGCTTCAGTGAAAAGGCCCACCATCACTTTCTCAAGGTTTCTGGGGCTGAGCAAGAATCTAAAGTTTATTTATTTTTGTGACAAATAGGCTTACATTAACATTGCAATGAAGTTACTGTGAAAATCCCCTGGCCTTGCCAGAATCTCTCATACCTTGTGAGCAAGTAAGAAACATTTTGCAAGAGCCCTGTTATACAGCAGCCTGGGCTACAACACTTGATATATGTTAAATCTGTGACTCACACTCTCCATCAGAGCTCTGTACCAAAAGGAGCAGCCTCCAATATTTACCTGATATCTGTGCTGATACTCTTCGGTGTGATAATAACACATGCTCAAAGAAAGGTGGATAAAATATCTTGGAAAGGTTGTTGAAGAGTACAATGCAGGGGTGATTTATTTTAACGGAGTAAAAATGACTCCATGGTGCACTCCCAGAGAGGATTGCTCAGTTTAATGCCACATGACAACAGTCTGCATAGCAACCAGCATCAAGTGGGTTACATTTCCAGAAGAAAAGCAGCAGCATTGTGAAGGAAAGAAGCTGGAGCATGATGCAGTATTTCACTGGCTGTGCACAAATTCTTGCTGATGGTTAATTTTAACTCAAGGTCGCAGATATGAGGAATATAGTGCTGCATTAAAATAATAACCCCTTTACAGTCAGCAAGTGGGATGATTCCAGTTATGACATTGACTGAATCCCATCCATTTAGTTGAGTGTACAGTCCCCACCATTGAGCAGCATCACAGCTCTCTTAACCATCTCTGAGCCCGTACCAATGATTCCGACTCACTGACACACTGTTGCAACCCACAATGCTTACAAAATTCCATAATGGCATTACACGCAAAATAGGAAATAGGCTTTTTAAAATGACTGACTGCAGCTTTACTGGAGCAGTAGCTCACCTAAGGTACTGAGTTCCAGAATACAGGAAGAGTTGCCTGATTGGGGGAGCAGTAGTAGGACACTAATAGATGAGAGCAGTACCATTGAGTTAGGTAAAGGGAAATAAATCAACTATATAGATTTATCAATATCGCCAAAGGAGGGAGAATAGACTTGCATTCATATAGTGAGGTCATGTCTCTCAGAAACATTCTAAATTCCCCTAAATTAATTGCTTTGCAATCACATGTCAGTAAATATGGCAGTTTTTAAAAAATCTAGTCACAGGATTTAGGTACTGGTGGCAAGGCCAGCTTTTACTGTACATCCTACTTGGCCCTTAACCGTGTGGCTTGCTAGGTGATTTCGGGGGGAAGTTAGGAGAGAATCACATCACGTGAATCTGGAGTCATAGTAGGCCAGACTGGGTAAAGATGGAAGATTTCCTTCCAGGTAGTTTTTCATTTGACAATTTGGTTGTTGTATGGTTACCATTACTGACACTAGCCTTTTATTCCAGATTTTTAAACATTTTATCAACTAAATGTAAATTCTCCAGTTGCCTTAGTGGCATGTAAATGCATGCTTCTGGATCATTATCCCAAGCCTATTAGTTGGTCACTGCTCCAACAATCTAACTTAAGTAGGCAGAAGTATGTCAACCAGAACATTGGAAAACCTTCCTCAAAAAATGCCACAAAACCTTAAAAGCTCAACCTGATTAGACTGATAAGACCCTGGCATACAAGCTCAACTGATAGATGACATCTCGAACAGTGCGGCACTCCAACAGTACTGAACTGAAGTGAACGTCCATTAACTAAACTAAACACTTAGAACATTAAGGAAACACAGCAATCCTTAAGGCTGAACTTGAAAGAGAGGTGAAGTTTTAACATCGAAACAGTGCAAGTAGCTGGTCTCCAATTTACTATCTCAGACTTTGCTCAATTAAAAATAAAGGTCTGGGCTACAGACATGCAAGAAATTCACCTCCATAAAAAAATAACTCGATACCAATCAACACATAGGAAATAAGTCTGATCAGTTTAACATAGGCTGAGTTTTCCACTTTACCTGGAAGAGAAGGCACTGACACCTATTGAATGAGCTGATGGAAGTAAAGCTTTGGCCAGTGCCTCAACTTGCCATGGCCTATTGATCCACAATGTGCTAATCAGCCTGCCATTGTCTTGTTCAAAGATTTGAAACAACCTGACATAACTGGATAGATAGATGTTGGGCATTGGTTGATGCTTGACATTTTCCCTGGCCTATTTTTCTCACTCAATCTATGAAAGATTACTTTCCAACACAGAACTCTCTCACATCAACCCTGCGCCCAACTCCCTTTCCACTCCAAAGTCCTTGAACCATTTCCTGATTCCCAAATCCATGCTCATCCTTCCTGCAACTCTATTTTTGAACTCATCGAATCAGCTTTCTGCCCCTAACACAGCACCAAAACATCCTTTTCAATTACAATTGATAGCCTATATGATGGTGACCATGGTAAAATATCCTTTTGCAACCACCTGGACTTGCCTGCAGCTTTTGGCAGCATTGACTACACTAGCCTTGTCCAGCTGCTCTCCTCCATCATGCAGCCCTCATTTTATGTTTACCTATCCAGTCGCAGCCAGAGAATTATCAGCAGTGGCTACTCTTCCCACTCCTGCACTGTTACCTCTGTCCAATAACAACTATCCTCGGTTCCCCGCTCTTATTTCTCATTTACATGTTGCAAATCAGTGACATCATTCACAAACTCAAATCTTATCCAACATCCAACATTGGATGAGCAGAAATTTCCTCCAATATTATTAGGAAGATTGAAGCCATCATCTTCAGCCCCCACCACTGTGGCAGCACCGTGGCGGCACGGTAGCACAGTGGTTAGCACTGCTGCTTCACAGCTCCAGGGACCTGGGTTCGATTCCCGGCTTGGGTCGCTGTCTGTGTGGAGGTTGCACATTCTCCTCGTGTCTGCGTGGGTTTCCTCCGGGTGCTCCGGTTTCCTCCCACAGTCCAAAGATGTGTGGGCTAGGTTGATTGGCCATGCTAAAAATTGCCCTTAGTGTCCTGAGATGCATAGGTTAGAGGGATTAGTTGGGTAAATATGTAGGGATATGGGAGTAGGGCCTGGGTGGGATTGTGGTCGGTGCAGACTCGATGGGCCGAATGGCCTCTTTCTGTACTGTAGGGTTTCTATGATTTCTATGATTCACCACAAATCCTACTTCCAGTCATTGATTTCATCCCTCTCCCTGGCCATCATTTCCAGCTGAATTGAGATCTTCACAACCTCTGCTTCCCATTTGAGCTAAGCTCCTGATGTATTATATTATTGTTATTTACTGTCCAACTGAGGCCACGTACTTCCAACTCTGGAATATCACCTGTCTCTGCCTCAGCCACTGTGGTCCTCATGCTTTTATTCCCGCCAAACCAATTACAAGGCTGTAAATCTGTGAATTTGTGGCCATTGAAAACTCTGCTGTTTGTGTCCTAACATGCACCAAGTTCCATTCACCCATCACACCTGCAATCACTGAAGTACACTGCTTCCCACTCCAGCACTTCCATTTTAAAATTTTAGTCCTTCTGGTCAAATCCCTCCATGGTCTCGCACCTCCTTATCTCTGTAACCTCTCCCAGCTCTGCAACCTGGCAAGAACTCTGTGCTCCACAATGAATCACAGAAAGTCAGTATACAGGTGCAGCAGATAATTAAAAAAAGGAAATGGGATATTAGAACATAGAACATAGAACAGTACAGCACAGAACAGGCCCTTTGGCCCACGATGTTGTGCCGAGCTTTATCTGAAACCAAGATCAAGCTATCCCACTCCCTATCATCCTGGTGTGCTCCATGTGCCTATCCAATAACCGCTTAAATGTTCCTAAAGTGTCTGACTCCACTATCACTGCAGGCAGTCCATTCCACACCCCAACCACTCTCTGCGTAAAGAACCTACCTCTGATATCCTTCCTATATCTCCCACCATGAACCCTATAGTTATGCCCCCTTGTAATAGCTCCATCCATATTGGCATTTATTGCAAAGGAACTGGTGTATAAAAGTAGAGAAGTGTTGTTGCAAATGTATACGGTGTTGGTGAGACCACATCTGGAGTAGTGTGTCCAGTTTTGGTCTCCTTATTTGAGGAAGGATGTGGTGGCATTGGACGCAGTTCAGAGGAGGTTCACTGGATTGATTCTGGGGATGAAGGAGTTGACAAACAGTTTGGGCTTGCACTTGCTGGAGTTTAGAAGAATGAGAGGGGAACTGGTTGAGGTATATAAAATTTTTAAGAAGGGACTTGATAAAGTAAATATAGACCAACTGTTTCCCCTTATGGGGCAATCTAGAACGAGGCGGTAGATTTAAAACTGGATGAGGAGGAACTACTTCTCACAGAGGGTGGTGAATTTGTGGAACCTGCTGCCCCATAGCGTGGTGGAGTTTGAATCGTTGAATGGTTTCAAGAGGGAGATAGACATATTTCTAATTTTAAAAAAGGGAATAAGGGATATGGGGAACAGGTTGGGAGGTGAATTTGAGGCCTGGGAGCAATCAGCCATGATCTGACTGAATGACAGTGCAGGCTCGAAGGGCTGAATTGGCCTACTTCTGCTCCTAATTTCTATGTTCCTCCTCAATTCTGGCCTCTTTTGCATCCATAATTTCCCTTGCCTCACAGCTGTGCTTTCAACAGCCTAGCCCCTACCTCTGGAAATGCCCCTTTCAACATCTCCTCCTCTCTATCCTCCTTTAAGCCCCCCCTCAAAGTCTATTTGATCAAACTTTTGATCATCTCCCCTGGTATGTGGCTCAAAAGCTTTTCCTGATGATAACCCTGTGAAGCATCTCGAGTGTTTTACTCCACTGAAGGCACCATATCAATAAAACTTGCTGATGTTGGTTTACGCTGAAAAAAATGAAAGGAAAAAATCTCTCAGTACATGCACTGATTGCATGGAAACATAGCAGGAGGCAAACATTTTCTCAACCGCATTTGTCCTGACACTGATAATAGAAGTACTTTGCAAAAAGAAGAAATTAACGCTATTATTATCCTGCCCTTTCATGCAAATGCAAAACAGTTTAGTGTGAGGAACGCAAAAGTACCAGTACAACTCAATTGCAAGGCTTTTGATCATGTCCCACCTCTTGAATCCCAGCCTCTGTTCAACACCAACTTAAATTTTCAGTATCAGTAAACCATAGCGTCAGTGAATATGGCTTGAAAAGCCACCATAGGATGATTGGGCTAATTCTGGGACATGGGGTGCCAATTAGACCGATCAGTTGCTGTGCATTAGCCAATTCCTGTTGCCAATTGGGAATCCTGTTGACCACAATCAATACAATTAGTTGTAATGACTCTCCTAGAATTTTTAATCACAAAATGCATTGTCATTCATTTCAGTCACCTCCACTGTGCTAAGTCTCGTACTGGACCATCTGATTCAAAACCAAGAATTACATGGCACCCCCAAAACTTAACAAAATGTCACAAACCTTCCCTGAAAGCTGCTGATAACTGTGCACTTGAAATGAAGGGTCCTTGAGTCTTCAAGCAATTCAGAGCAGTGATTGGGTTGGGGGAGGCTGCAGGCTGCTCACTACAATGACAAGATAATCTAGTTGCTGCTCCTTTGGGATCACTCAGTGTGAAGAGCACTGCGTCATATTCAGGCATTCATCCCACTGCAGATTTCAATTAACCCTTGATCAGCAAAATTTAACCACAGAATGGCATGCCACATACCTGCACACTGCACTGAATGTCAAATACTGCAAAGAGAGATCTAAACAAATCTGAACGAAATCATGAAACACCTGTGTAGATTGCACACTGATGTAGAACTGCTGACTTGATTGACTTGACCTGCAGCCAATGATGTATTCATCAATTTGTTTATTTTTGGCAATATCTGTGTTCAAAATGAGATATGCCAATGGAAATAAAACACTTTGTAGCACCCAGAATCATTATCCAGCATTATCATGTCACATCCAACATAGTTACATACAGGATAAACTCCTTTTACACTGTCAAATTCAACGCACAAGGTTATTAGAGAACAAGTCAGATATGGAGGAGGGCTCCCTCTACACTGCTGCATCAAGAACTCCCCGATCAGGTGAAGTTTTTGTTCGACACAGGGCAAAGTTGCATCTATCCTGTCCCACACACATACCCAAAATCAATCCAAAAAAGAATACCCACTACAACCATATAACATCTATATTTCCTATAGTTTTTGTGATCTCTCAAAATAAATCTGATAATTTGGTGTCAAATTATAACTGCACAAGGAGAGACACAATGAGAAAAGATTGTTCAGGCTCATTCTTCCCATTAAACTATGTACAATTGCACTATGAAGGACTCTTCCTGATTTATTTATGAAGGAGGATAGTGACGATAAGTAGTCTCCAGGAAGAGAGGGCTCTGTGGGATTTCTCTCTGACTCCTGAAGATAATCTAGTGAAACCAGCCAATTATTATAACTGATATCACTGCCTGCTCTGTCAAACACATTTCACAAACAAGGTAATGAGCACTTTTGTGCATTGTGCATGTTGCCTTCCCTCAAACTATTCCAAATTCAATTCTACTGCATGGCCCGTCAAAGCAATCAACCTCATCAGTTGGAGCTGGGGTGGGTTGGGGGCAGTGGATCTGCATGCAACAGCAGTACATCAAGAAGCATCACTGTAGACAGTGAACCAACCTGGTGTAGCTGTGAGATTTAAACCACAGACTTGACAATTTGCTGCTCGCTCACACTCATTATTCACCCAATTACAAATTTATATAATTAATCCAACAAGAGCATTGGGAACATTTGCACCTGAACTATACGTATGTTGGATATATAGATCGACAATGTAATGCTGGAGATTGTTAACGATATATTAAGATCCACAAATCACCAGCAGTCATATGATGCTGAAATGAACACAAAAGCTGCAGCTGTTATGTCCAAGCTAAGTAAGAGATCGTAGAACAAGTGCGACCTGACTGAGAACACAAACTGCAAGTCTACCAAGTCTGTGTCTTCTACAGGAGGGGGAAAGGCTGAACAGTTTCCACCTTTGCTGTCTCAGAAATATCCTCAGCAACTCTTGGCAGCACAATGTCACCAATTCAGAATTCCTGGAGTGTGCTAATTCCATTAGCATGTGCTCACTAATAAGCCAGAGATATCTGCACTGGCTCAGCCATGTTCATCAGATGAATGACAGCCTTCGGTAGGGCAAGCTGGTCATTGGGTCATTCCTGGGTATCCATACCTCTGCTACAAGGACAGCTGCAAGCAAGATATGAAGTTGCCAGACATTGAGAGACAATCACTTATTACCATGGCTGCTGGAGGTTGATTGTAAGGGAGCGACAAGAGGAAGCAAAACAATTGTATTGACCCAGAATAAGAAAAAAGGAGCCAGCAAATTATTCACCTTCTCAGTCCACTGTCTTCCACTGTAGCCAATTGGCAGAGGCTGCCATGCCAGAAGTGAGGCTCCTCAGTCTCACCAAACGATGCATACCACAGTTGACCACCAAAACGCAAAGCATCGTTTTATGGAAGGAAGGCTGATACGATTGTTGATGCTCCATGACACAGGAGCGAAAGAACTTTTGTTTATCTAACACCTTTCATGTCTTTAGGATTTCCCAAAGTGTTTTGCTGCACACGAATAAAGCTGAAATGTAGTCACTGTTATCTTGTCGTAAACACAGCAACCAATTTACACATAGCAAAGTCCCACCTGTAGTAATGAAATGGATGAATACCTCATCTGTTTCTATAGATGTTAGTTGAAGGATAAATATTGGTCTTCCACAAAGTGTTTTGACTACCATTTCTTAAAATAGAATCATGGGATCTTTCACATCCATTCAAGGTGAAAGTGCTACCAATGAGCAAAGTCGAGGATCAGCTCTTTCTGATCCATCTCCCCACTCAGGAGATGTCCGAATTTGACTCGTCCTCATACTAACTGTTCTCTAAATCAAAGGTGTTTTCAGATTTGATCCAAACTTTATCAATTTCTCGTGTTTAGATTAAGGTCCTTTTTGACCCCTACCTAGAATTATCTTGATTTAATTGCAAAACTGCCCACTGAACTAACCAGCTGAGTTATCATGAGCTCTTGATGATATTGTTAATGGGGCTGCTGATCTTTATTATGGATTATTCATTACATCCTTTAACATTTATTACATTCATTAAAAAAGGCTCTCAAACTTCAACAATCTTTATTAAGCAGGGGAAATCTCCTAGAGGAAATGGAAGCAAACAGTTTTAAACCAAATCTAAATCAATGTTATGGATTTATTATGGAACTTATCCCTTGTGGACAATCTCGTGCAATGACGACTGATTCAGTGGACCTTCAAAAGATAGCTGGACCGATTCTTGGCTGAGGCGATGATTATATCATATAAGATGTCAGCACAAAGTACAAGGTCAAGGATGTTTCCTGGACTAATTTTGAAGTTCTAAGGGATTGGAGAAAAATTTGCCTGTTTTTTTCCATAGTTGGCCATAGTAAATTTTAAAATAAAAACAAAATGCTGGAAAACTCAGCAGGTCTGGCAGTATTGGGAGAGAGAAAAATGGCTCTCCTTCAGAAGTTCCGAAGTTGAGGCTCCTATATCCACACACTGTTTAAATCACAGCTGAATTGCACAGTTAAATTGTCAATGTACTTTAGAGGGGTCAGTTTTTGTCCAACGTGTGCAGGAAGGCTTCCTGACGCAGTATGTAGATAGACCAACAAGAGGCGAGGCCACATTGGATTTGGTACTGGGTAATGAACCAGGCCAGGTGTTAGATTTGGAGATAGGTGAGCACTTTGGTGACAGTGACCACAATTCAATTACGTTTACCTTAGCAATGGAAAGGGATAGGTATATACCAAAGGGCAAGAGTTATAGCTGGGGGAAAGGAAATTATGATGCGATTTAGGCGAGATTTAGCTGGCATAGGTTGGGGAAGGAAATGCAGGGGATGGGCACAATCGTAATGTGGAATTTGTTCAAGGAACAGCTACTACGCGTCCTTGATAAATATGTACCTGTCAGGCAGGGAGGAAGCAGTCGTGTGAGGGAACTGTGGTTTACTAAGGAAGTTGAATCTCTTGTGAAGAGGAAAAAGGGGACTTATGTTAAGATGAGACGTGAAGGCTCAGTTAGGGCACTTGAGAGTTACAAGTTAGCCAGGAAGGACCTAAAGAAAGAGTTAAGAGCCAGGAGGGGACATGAGAAGTCTTTGGCAGGTAGGATCAAGGAAAACTCTAAAGCTTTCTATAGGTATGTCAGGAGTAAAAGAATGACTAGGGTAAGGTTAGGGCCAGTCAAGGACAGTAGTGGGAAGTTGTGCGTGGAGTACGAAGAGATAGGAGAGGCACGAAATGAATATTTTTCGTTGGTATTCACACTGGAGAGGGACAGTGTTGTCGAGGGGAGTACCGAGATGCAGGCTGTTGGACTGGACAGTATTGAGGTTCATAAGGAGGAGGTGTTAGCAATTCTGGAAAGGGTAAAAATAGATAAGTCCCCTGGGCCAGATGGGATTTAACCTAGGATTCTCCGGGAGGCTAGAGAGGAGATTGCAGAGCCTTTGGCTTTGATCTTTGTGTCATCATTGTCTTCAGGAACAGTGCCAGAAGACTGGAGGATAGCAAATGTTGTCCCCTTGTTCAAGAAGGGGAGTAGGGACAACCCTGGTAATTATAGACTGGTGAGCCTTACTTCTGTTGTGGGCAAGGTTTTGGAAAGGATTATAAGAGATAGGATTTATAATCACCTAGAAAGGAATAATTTGATTAGGGATAGTCAGCACGGTTTTGTGAAGGGTAGGTCGTGCCTCACAAACCATACTGAGTTCTTTGAGAAGGTGACCAAAGACGTGGATGAGGATAAAGCGGTTGATGTGGTGTATATGGATTTCAGCAAAGCGTTTGTTAAGGTTCCCCATGGTAAGCTTTTGCAGAAAATACGGACACATGGGATTGAGGATGATTTAGTGGTTTGGATCAGGAATTGGCTAGCTGTAAGAAAACAGAGGATGGTGGTTGATGGGAAATATTCATCCTGGAGTTCAGTTACCAGTGGTGTACCGCAAGGATCTGTTTTGGGGCCACTGCTGTTTGTCATTTTTATAAATGACCTGGATGAGGGCGTAGAAGGACGGATTAGTAAATTTGCGGATGACACTAAAGTCGGTGGAGTTGTAGACAGTGCGGAGGGAAGTGGCAGGTTACAGAGGGACATAGATAAGCCGCAGAGCTGGGCTGAGAGGTGGCAAATGGAGTTTAATGCAAAAAAGTGTGAGGTGATTCACTTTGGAAGGAGTAACAGGAATACAGAGTACTGGGCGAATGGTAAGATACTTGGTAGTGTGGATGAACAGAGGGATCTGGGTGTCCATGTGCATAGATCCCTGAAAGTTGGCACCCAGGTTGATAGGGTTGTTAAGAAGGCGTACGGTGTGTTAGCTTTTATTGGTTGAGGGATTGAGTTTCGGAGCCAGGAGGTCATGCTGCAACTGTACAAAACTCTGGTGCGGCCGCACTTGGAGTATTGCATACAGTTCTGGTCGCCGCATTATAGGAAAGATGTGGAAGTGTTGGAAAGGGTGCAGAGGAAATTAACCAGGATGTTGCTTGGTATGGTGGGAAAATTGAATGAGGAAAGGCTTGAGGTTGTTTTCGTTAGAGAGAAGAAGGTTAAGAGTTGACTTAATAGAGGCATACAAGATGATCAGAGGATTAGATAGGGTGGATAGTGAGAGCCTTTTTCCTCGGATGGTGATGGCTAACACGAGGGGACATAGCTTTAAATTGAGGGGAGAGAGATATAGGACAGATGTTAGAGGTAGGTTCTTTACTCAGAGAGTAGTAAGAACGTGGAATGCCCTGCCTGCAGCAGTAGTGGACTCGTCAACATTAAGAGCATTCAAATGGTTATTGGATAAACATATGGATGATATTGGAATAGTGTAGATTAGAGGGGCTTTAGATTGGTTTCACTGGTCGGCGCAACATCGAGGGCCGAAGGGCCTGTACTGCGCTGTAATGTTCTATGTTCTAATGTTCATTTACTCCCAGTGAGCTATAACATACGGTGAGTGTCCTATCTTCTATCATCATAGGAAGAAACAAGGGACCAGGAGCTGGCCATTCAATGCCTTGAGCCTATTCCACCATCCATTTCGATCATGGCATTTTAGTAATGCTTTTTTCTCAGGGTGTTGCAAGATGGAGGATATGTAACATTTAAGCTATCTTTGCTGCAGTGAAGCTCTCTCCTCGAGAGAAACCCGATTACAAAGTAGGACAAACACGCTGCTTAGCAGCTAGATGGACTGATGTGTGGATTACAACAAAACTTCATAAAAGGATAGAGGAAACCATCGGACCAAGGCAATTCCTGTTTAACATTAAACTCTGAGGGACAGTAATCTATGTAATTTTGCTTCATTTCGCTTGTATGAAACTAAACAAAAGGGAAAAACTGATGGCTTGAGGACTGTCACCAACTTCAGGGATAAGCCTGCAGTGACATTATTAACCAGCTGATACTCACTCTGCAGGCTCGGCATGTTGGCATCTTCCGGTTTACTTTTCAGTAAGTGAGGGAGTCGTGTGTACCTGTATCCAAATCCACATCCCTAAAAACAAAAACAGGGAATTACACCAAAGATAAATTCATGTTTCCAGTCACACAGGTCCCAAATACTCCTTTACTTCCGGCACTTTATGCTCAGCTGCAAGATTTGGAACTGCCAGACATAAGCAAAATGCCAGCTATTCAAACCCTCTCAATAACTACAAGAAACTCACTCGTGCTTGTTGGGCATGATGTCATTTGTAAAAATAACTTTCCATCAGAATTTTGCTGAATCTATGCTTCACCAAGAGGTTGAGGAAGGGAGAATAAACCTGACAGGGGTCTCTAACCTACAACTCACACTTACATGTTCTCCACAAACACATCTTCTGCTGACCCTGACTACCACCATGACTGTGTATCCAATCACAGAAAATTAACTTTTAATATAAAATAAATTATTTTATAACCAGCAACATAATGCATTTTATTCACCGATTAATTAAAACCCCCGAAATGGAAAATGACTTGACATGATTGCCAAGGACTCAGTGATGCAGCAAATTTAGTCTGTTAATAGCGGGGATGTTGGCATGTACCGTAATAGTTTTACAATAGCCAAAAGACTGCCTAATTAACAATAAGTATGTTTTAAATGAGTCAGATGTGATGAATCAGGAACCCTCATCCCAAGTTATAAACAATGTATTTTACGATCATTTCATGTAATGTTGTCTCTTTAAACTAGCTTACTGCACGCTGAGAGAGAAGATCCCAAATAGCTGTCTGCTGACTTATCTGGATGTTGGAGAGGATGAAAATCACTGTCTGGTATGGAAAATGTCACTTCAAAGACATTATTGCTAAGCAAAGATTTCTTTGATTGGAAAATTATTAGAGAAAACACAGGTTGGCTATTTTATTGTGAATTTAATCAAATGAGGATAAAGAGTTTAGTCCAGTGGGCTTGTGCCATGACGTGTTAATGAGTTTAAATTCAGCACCCAGGTACGATTTAGAATATATCATTTCAGTTTGTTAAGCTTTTATGAACTATGAAAGACATGTTTTGATTCCTGCCTTCCTGTTCTGAATTTGAAAAGGTAACAAAGGTATCTCCCAGGACCTTCTACCTTACGCTCTTCACAAACCTTGCATTATAGGTTGCGAGATTGTGGCTTGCAGAGATTCTGTGATGGTTTATCAAAACCTCGTATATAAATTTTCTGTGGCAGTGTTATTGCACTTGGAGCGTTGGGAGAGGGAAGGAGAAGAATGATCAGGCCTGGTCATTAGGGGGGGGGTGTGTGTGTGTGTGTGTGTGTGTGTGTGTGTGTGTGCGTGGTCCAGTAGCCCAATGATTGGTGGGGTGGGGAAGTCTGGAAGGCTGTCATCAGGGGGGGGTTGCAGGGCTGGCCAGTGACCTAGTGCAAGATCCCTTAGGAATAAGCGAGAGGCCGGCGATGCAGTGCGCATGCACCGATCTCCAAACCAACACTGCATGAGCAGTGGGTCGCACAGCATAATGCTGCCAGCCTCTTGGGCTGGAATAGGCCCTGCCCCCTACTTATCAGAGTGAATCTGCTAAGGCACTCTGCATTGCTCCGAGTGTTGGAAATTCTTTCTGTTACGTATACCCAAAAAAAGGCGAGAAATACTCCCATTTTCCCACCCATTGGGCTGATAGTTTTCTTTGGGAGAATCCTGGCCATAATGTCACAGGGCTAAAGACATAGTGAAAGGGTAACAATGCAAAATGGGCCTTTGGGCTTCATAAATAGAAAGACTGAGTGTAAAAGCAGCAAAGTTATGTTGAACCTTTATAAAGCTCTGGTTAGGCTATGATTAGAGTACTGCATCTAGTTCTGGTCACCACACTTTAGGAGGGATATTAAGGTCCTTGACAGCGTGTAAAGGAGATTTATCCAAATGGTTCTAGAAATAAGGGAATTTAGCTACATTAGGTTGGAGACATTGGGGTTGTTCTCCTTGGGACAAGGGAGGCTGTGGGGAGATCTGGTAGATATGTGTAGATATGTCCAAGACTATGACAGGTTTAGGTTAAGAAAGACAAAAAAACTGATCCCATTAGTTGATATTACAAGAATCAGAGCACACAAATTTGTTGAGCAAGAAATGAGGGAATGAGAGGAGGAAATTTTTTATGCAGCATGCGGCAATGGCCTGAAACTGCTTGAGTAAAGGGAAGTAACATAATTAACAATTTCAAAAGAAAATTTGATGGGCACTTAAGGGAAACACATTTACAGGTGTGAAGTGGGGAAATGGGACTGACGGTATTGCTCTACAGAGTGCCAGCATGAACTTGGTGAGCCCAATGGCCTCCTTCTGTGTTGTAATGACTATAGGAAATATATATGAAGCATGTGTCAGCATGGTGGGTACAGGTCAAATCAGTAATTAGTGAGCTTTATTTCAGGTTTCCTTACTTGACAGAACAGTTAACCAAGCTTCCAATTTAATCGCTGTGATGGAACCTGTTGTTTCAAAGCTTGTATTTGTTCAGATAGACTCTAATTGAAAAGGCAAACTGAGGAAGGAAACTGAATATTCCAGTTTCTAAGGAAACTAAGACTAAAACTGAGATTGAAGATCAGGGAAGATCAAAACTGGCTGAAATAATATAAACAGACTCAGAGCCCGAGTCTGTTTATGTTAGCTCAGATGATGATCCCAGTGCTTCAGTACAGGCAGACTGAAGACAACAAAGGCTAGGTCTAGAAGCTGAAAATAAACAAAGATTATAGTTGCTGCAGCTGTTTCTGTTACTTGAAGATAACACTGATGGATCTACACTGAGGAGGTTCTGCAGATGTGCTTTTATGGTGCAGATCGTACCAGTGGAATTCAGGTTGGTTGTGTGCTGATGTCAGCTAAATATTAAAAGATGAGAAGCTGAAATCCTTTATGAGAAAGGCTGGCTATAGAAGGACATTCTGACTGAGCTTGATGACATATTTGCCGAGTGGACTGCTAGCGATTCCTAAAATCTGTCTTAGTTGCATTTGTCATTTATTATGTATAGTTTAACCAATTTGCTTGTTAATTTATGTTTAACTTATGTTGATTTGGGTTTGAGCACGAGTATTTTTGAATTGCTTAGTTTGAATCTTGAATAGTAAGAAATCTTTTGTTTTAAACCATGGAATCATGTTTTCACTTTTTCAGTCAGTGACTGGGATTTTGGATTTCTTTCTTAAAAAAGTTACTGGTCTCAACTGAGATCATAGTTGAAAAATCCAAATTTGTAGATGACACCAAGCTGGGTGGGAGGGTGAGCTGCGAGGAGGATGCAGAGACGCTTCAGCATGACTTAGACTAGTTGAGTGAGTGGGCAAATGCATGGCAGATGCAGTATTAATGTGGATAAATATGAGGTTTTCCACTTTGGTCACAAAAACAGGAAGACAGATTATCTGAATGGCTATAGATTGAGAGAGGGGAAAATGCAACGAGACCTGGGTGTCCTCATACACCGGTTGCTAAAAGCAAACATGCAAGTACAGCAGGTTGTGAAGAAAGCAAATGGTACATTGGCTTTCACAGCGATAGGATTCGAGGACAGAAACACGGATGTCTTGCTGCAGTCATACAAGGCCTTAGTGACACAACACCTGGAACAGTCTGTGTAGTTTTGATCTCCTTATCTGAGGAAGAATGTTTCTGCTATAGAAGGAGCAGAAGGAAGGTTTACCAGACTGATTCCTGTGATGGTGGGACTGACGTATGAGGAGAAATTGAGTCGGTTAGGATTATATTTGCTAGGGTTTAGAAGAATGAGGGGGGATCTCGTAGAAAGCTATAAAATTCTAACAGGAGTAGACAGGGTAGATGCAGCAAGGATTTTCCTGATGGCAGGGGAGTCCAGACCAGGGGTCACAGTCTAAGGAAACAGGACAAACCTTTCTAGGACTGAGATGAGGAGAAATTTCTTCAACCAGACGGTGCTGAGCCTGTGGCAAGTATTTGAGGCCAAAACATTGTATGTTTTCAAGAAGGAATTAGATATAGCTCTTGAGGATCAAAGGATATGGGGAGAAAGCGGGAACAAGTTACTGAGTTAGATGATCAGCAATGATCAAAATGAATGGCCGAGCAAGCTCAAAGGACCAAACAGCCTATTCCTGCTCCTATTTTCTATGTCTACATTTCAATGATAATAATATCCCTGTTCACTAGAATTGACTGAAAGTCAAAACAAATTGATCTGATTCACCCTGTATGAATCCTTGGGGACAATTCCACAGGGGTCTTACAGGCGGGAGACAAAGGTGAGTGTCCAGCAGTTTGAAAGGGGGAAAGAAAAATAGGAAGAAGGGGAGAAAATGGAAGTTCAAATGAACAGAAGGATTCTCAAGAGGTATTTCCAATCCTCGGAGAAAGATGAGATTTGGGGAGAGTTTGTCAGAAAACGGAGGTGAAGTGGCTGAAAGAGCAGTCTCCTAGGGTAAAACGGCATTCGGGAGCTAATCCAACTCTAGATAAATAGATCATCTTGAATAGATTGCTGAGCCATAGTGCATGGAGGCAGGAGTAAGAGGTCAAGTAGAGATTTGTAAACAAGGATCAAAGTCAATGTGTTCTGGAAATAAAGGCAGTGGAGCTTGACAAAAAGCAGGGGAGATGTGAGAGCAAGTTAACAAATTATAGCTTGTAGTGAGCAAGGAGCCCAGGAAACACATTCTTCTGAATCTTTAGTCCAATGTACCAGGGATTTGATAGCAGGCAGGGAAACTTAGCAGAAGTGGGTAATCCTTTGAAGGAGAAAGAAAGCGGTTTTTGTGATGGCTGGATGTGGGGATACGGCAAGATTGTGCAGACGTTGCAGAGTTTGACAGCCAAGCTCTCCTGTCTTCTTTACTAAAAACACCACACTGTCAGACCATATCATTCAGGCTTAAACTCCAAGATGGATTTATAATAAATTAAACATACATACAAATAGGTTTGAAAAAACAAGTGGTACTAAATTTATAATTAAAAAAAACAATGGCTTATGTCAGTCCACAAAAGCCGAAGAATATGTTCTCCAGAATATGTTTCCTGCATTGTCAAATAAACCAGAAGACTTCTTCATATGGCATATTTACAGAACGATGTGGAGATGCCGGCGTTGGACTGGGGTGAACACAGTAACAGTTTTAACAACACCAGGTTACAGTCCAACAGGTTTATTTGGTAGCAAATACCATAAGCTTTCGGAGCGCTGCTCCTTCGTCAGATGGAGTGGAAATGTCCTCTCTAACAGGGCACAGAGACACAAAATCAAGTTACAGAATACTGATTAGAATGCGAATCCCTACAACCAGCCAGGTCTTAAAGATGCAGACAATGTGGGTGGAGGGAGCATTAAGCACAGGTTAAAGAGATGTGTATTGTCTCCAGACAGGACAGCCTGAAAGTCCAGGAGGCAAGCTGTGGGGGTTACTGATAATGTGACATAAATCCAACATCCCGGTTTAGGCCGTCCTCATGTGTGCGGAACTTGGCTATCAGTTTCTGCTCAGCGACTCTGCGCTGTCGTGTCGTGAAGGCCGCCTTGGAGAACGCTTACCTGAAGATCCAAGGCTGAATGCCCGTGACCGCTGAAGTGCTCCCCCACAGGAAGAAAACAGTCTTGCCTGGTGATTGTCGAGCGGTGTTCATTCATCCGTTGTCGTAGCGTCTGCATGGTTTCCCCAATGTACCATGCCTCGGGACATCCTTTCCTGCAGCGTATCAGATCAGCCATGATCTTATTGAATGGCAGGCCAGGCTCGAGGGGCTAGATGGCCTACTCCTGCTCCTATTTCTTATGTTCTTATAGGTAGACAACGTTGGCCAAGTTGCAAGAGTAGGTACCGTGTACCTGGTAGATGGTGTTCTCACATGAGATGATGGCATCCATGTCGATGATCCAGCACATCTTGCAGAGGTTGCTGTGGCGGGGTTGTGTGGTGTCGTGGTCACTGTTCTCCTGAAGGCTGGGTAGTTTGCTGCGGACAATGGTCTGTTTGAGGTTGCGCGGTTGTTGGAAGGCAAGAAGTGGGGGTGTGGGGATGGCCTTGGCGAGATGTTCGTCTTCATCAATGACATGTTGAAGGCTCCGGAGGAGATGCCGTAGCTTCTCCGCTCCGGGGAAGTACTGGACGACGAAGGGTACTCTGTCCACCGTGTCCCGTGTTTGTCTTCTGAGGAGGTCGGTGCGGTTTTTCGCTGTGGCCCGTCGGAACTGTTGATTGATGAATCGAGCGCCATACCCTGTTCTTGTGAGGGCATCTTTCAGCGTCTGGAGGTGTCTGTTGCGATCCTCCTCATCCGAGTAGATCCTGTGTATTCGGAGGGCTTGTCCGTAGGGGATGGCTTCTTTAACGTGTTTAGGGTGGAAGCTGGAGAAGTGGAGCATCTTGAGGTGGGCTTGCGGTACAGTGAGGTGCTGAGGTGACCGCAACATTGTCATCAAACCAGCAGACAAAGGAGGGGCCATCGTCATACTGAACAGAACGGAATACTGCAAAGAAGTGTACCGACAACTGAACAACGAGGATCACTACAGACAGTTACCCACAGA
Organism: Mustelus asterias; assembly: GCF_964213995.1. Lineage (NCBI taxonomy): Eukaryota > Metazoa > Chordata > Chondrichthyes > Carcharhiniformes > Triakidae > Mustelus > Mustelus asterias. The sequence continues at coordinate 92,025,660 of NC_135803.1, read as the reverse complement.
TCTGACCAAAGAACACACCCGTCAACTCAACACTGATCAAAACCTTTGATCCGGACCTTCAAAGCACCTTCCGTGCTCTCATCCCACGGACTCCACGCGTTGGAGATCTCTACTGCCTCCCAAAAATACACAAGGCAAACACACCCAGCCGTCCCATCGTTTAAGGCAATGGAACCCTGTGCGAGAACCTCTCCGGATATGTTGAGGGCATCTTGAAACCCATTGTACAAAGAACCCCCAGCTTTTGTCGCGACACTACGGACTTCCTACAGAAACTCAACGCACATGGAGCACTTGAACCATGAGCACTCCTCGTCACAATGGATGTCTCGGCACTCTACACCAGCATCCCCCACGATGATAGCATTGCTGCAACGGCCTCAGTACTCAATGCCATCAACTGCCAGTTTCCAGATGCAATTTTACAACTCATCCGCTTCATCCTGGACCACAATGTCTTCACCTACAACAGCCAGTTCTTCATCCAGACACACGGAACAGCCATGGGGACAAAATTCGCACCTCAATATGCCAACATCTTCATGCACAGGTTCGAACAAGACTTTTTCACCGCACAGGACCTTCAACCGATGCTATACACTAGATACATCGATGATATTTTCTTCCTTTGGAGTCATGGTGAGCAATCACTGAAACAACTATATGATGACATCAACAAGTTCCATCCCACCATCAGACTCACCATGGACTACTCTCCAGAATCAGTTGCATTCTTGGACACACGCATCTCCATTAAGGACGGTCACCTCAGCACCTCACTGTACCGCAAGCCCACGGATAACCTCATGATGCTCCACTTCTCCAGCTTCCACCCTAAACACGTTAAAGAAGCCATCCCCTACGGACAAGCCCTCCAAATACACAGGATCTGCTCGGATGAGGAGGATCGCAACAGACACCTCCAGACGCTGAAAGATGCCCTCATAAGAACAGGGTATGGCGCTCGACTCATCGATCAACAGTTCCGACACGCCACAGCAAAAAACCACACCGACCTCCTCAGAAGACAAACACGGGACACAGTGGACAGAGTACCCTTCGTCGTCCAGTACTTCCCCAGAGCGGAGAAACTACGGCATCTCCTCCGGAGCCTTCAACATGTCATTGATGAAGACGAACATCTCGCCAAGGCCATCCCCACACCCCACTTCTTGCCTTCAAACAACCGCGCAACCTCAAACAGACCATTGTCCGCAGCAAACTACCTAGCCTTCAGGAGAACAGTGACCACAACACCACACAACCCTGCCACAGCAACCTCTGCAAGATGTGCTGGATCATCAACATGGATGTGATCATCTCACGTGAGAACACCATCTACCAGATACACGGTACCTACTCTTGCAACTCAGCCAACGTTGTCTACCTGATACGCTGCAGGAAAGGATGTCCCAAGGCATGGTACATTGGGGAAACCATGCAGACGCTACGACAACGGATGAATGAACACCGCCCGATAATCACCAGGCAAGACTGTTCTCTTCCTGTGGGGGAGCACTTCAGCAGTCACGGGCATTCAGCCTTGGATCTTCAGGTAAGCGTTCTCCAAGGCGGCCTTCACGACACACGACAGCGCAGAGTCGCTGAGCAGAAACTGATAGCCAAGTTCCGCACACATGAGGACGGCCTAAACCGGGATGTTGGATTTATGTCACATTATCAGTAACCCCCACAGCTTGCCTCCTGGACTTTCAGGCTGTCCTGTCTGGAGACAATGCACATCTCCTTAACCTGTGCTTAATGCTCCCTCCACCCACATTGTCTGTATCTTTAAGACCTGGCTGGCTGTAGGGATTCGCATTCTAATCAGTATTCTGTAACTTGATTTCTGTGTCTCTGTGCCCTGTTTGAGAGCAGATTTCCACTCCATCTGATGAAGGAGCAGCGCTCCGAAAGCTTATGGTATTTGCTACCAAATAAACCTGTTGGACTTTAACCTGGTGTTGTTAAAACTCTTACTATATTTACGGAACAGCAGCATTCCCATTCAAAAAATTACTTCTGAATACTTTGTAGTAAAAACTAGCAGCATTGTTGTACACAACAAAGTATCAGTACCAGCAGTAAACGGATGACTGTTTAATCAGTTTTGGTGATCAATAGCCTGCAGAATATTCCCATCTCAAGAGGACATTAAGCCTTCGAAGGAACACTGTTCCTTTGTCAACCGGCTGGTGATTACTTTTATATCTGAAGAATAGCAGCACATTACTCTCTGAAGAGCTGTTGGTCAGGCCCAGCATTTTCTTTTGTAATTTTCATATTCACTTGGAATACTGTGTACAGTTCTGGTCATCCTATTATAGAAAGGATATTATTAAACTAGAAAGAGTGCAGAAAAGATTTACTAAGATGCTACTGGAACTTGATGGTTTGAGTTATAAGGAAAGGCTAGATAGACTGGGACTTTTTTCTCTGGAGCATTGGAGGCTGAGGGGTGATTTTATAGAGGTCTATAAAATAATGAGGGGCATAGATCAGCTAGAGAGTCAATATCTTTTCCCAAAGGTAGGGGAGTCTAAAACTAGAGGGCATAGATTTAAGGTGAGAGTGGAGAGATACAAAAGGGTCCAGAAGGGCAGTTCTTTCACATAGAGGGTGGGGAGTGTCTGGAACAAGCTGCCAGAGTTAGTAATAGAGGCGGGTACAATTTTGTCCTTCAAAAAGCATTTAGGCAGTTACATGGGTAAGATGGTTCTAGAGGGATATGGGCCGAACGCAGGCAATTGGGACTAGATTAGGGGTTAGAAAAAGGGGCGGCATGGACAAGTTGGGCTGAAGGGCCTGTTTCCATGCTGTAAACCTCTATGACTCTATATGGTCATTGTTATGATCCAGGTCAGGAACTCCAAGGTATTTGATGAAGTCAACTTAGACCATAAGATTTGCACATCTGAATTTTGCATAGGCAAGCAAAAGATGTTTCACTCCAGGTATGATTCAAACAACACACTCGGGAGCTTTTATCAAACAAAGTTTATTTAAGAATACAGCTAACATAATTTTAAAAATTAGCAAAAACTTTTATCAATTACAAACAAGAAAAAACAACCATGATATTGTATAAACCTTTATAACTAAATGCACTGTTCCAACCAAACAAGCCTCCCTACAAACATCCATCCATCCCAGGTTTAGCACAGAAAACAAGGATGCTCACATGGTTTTGCAGCTCTGCAATACCTGCTGTGAATTAGTCCTTTAGATAGAGAATTGAAACTCTGGCTTCTCCATTCTGGAAATCCCAGCACCTCAAGGTAGAGATAATGCCACTGCTGACCTCTAGCTAGCAAACCACGAACAGCAAAATTTTCACTCCAGGAAGGCTAGAAAAACTGCAAAAAACATGCCAGCAGAACTTCTAATACCAGGGAGAGACACAGAAATACAGCTTTTCAGTCTGGAGTCCAACAGCTTCTAACTAGCAAGCAGCCAAAACTGAAAGTGAAAGAACTCTTCGGAGAGAAAAAAAACTGTCCCACCTGACCTGTCAATCATTCTTCCCAAAACAATTCAAAAGGTCGTAAACTCCCAGAGAGTGCATTAGGCCCAGATTAAAAATAAACAAAACCCCATTTAAACAGCAATAAAAGGACATCTAATCAGGCAGCTCGGTGCCAATAAAAACAAAAAAAAGGCTTGCTGATGAACTGCAGAGAACATGATTAAAAATACATTTCTTAAAGCCACAGTGGTGTCTCAAGCTTCAATTGACATCTACCAGCATATTGACTGACAAGCTTGCACATATTCAAATATCAGGTCCAAGTCAGAAAACTATTGGTTCATGTGCCACTCCAGGACTTAAAATGTAAAATTAAGGCCAACAATTGAGTGCATTGTTGGGGAGTTCTGCTGTCTTTTGGAGGAGATGTTAACCCATGGCTTCATTCTTGGTATATGCACCACACAAATAAAGTTGGCAGAGTCCATTCCTTCTGTCCTGAGAAGGTGTAGATAGACTTTCAGACAGTTTGTTACAACTGAGGAGCTTGCTTGACCTAAAGGTCAACCACGTTGGTGTGGGACTGGAGTTACATAAAGACCAGACCGGGTTAAGGATGGTAGTTCAATGAACCGTGTGTGTTTTTACTCGAGTTATACGGACTCGAAACGTTAACTCTGTTTATCTCTCCACATATGTTTCCAGACCTGCTGTGTTTTTCCAGTATTGTCTGTTTTTATCTCTGAGCTATTGGTCCTGGCCTCCAGAAAACCAGCTCAATAACTACCTGTTCAGGTGGATGCAAAAGATCCCAAGCCACCATTTGAAGAAGAGGAGGGATTACTCAGGTGTGCTGACTAACATTTGACCCTCAACAAACTTCAGTAAAACAGATTTACCTCTGAACAAACAGAATACCCAGTTTGCCCACATAATTACGCCAAAAGTAATTTATTTAGCATAAAGCACATTAGGACATCCTGAAGAAGCTGAAGACACAATATACCCTGCCCAACATTTATTTCTCAAGCAGCAGCCTTTGGAAAAGATGATCTAGTCATTGTTGTTTGCAGCATCTTGCTGGTGTCAAACATCAATGCTGTGTTTCCCACATTACAACAGTGATTCTACCTCAAACGTAGGCTGTGAAGGACACTGGGACATCCTGAGTATGTGGAAAGCACATCATAAATGCAAGTTTATTCTTTAGTTAGTTATCACTTTAATAGCCTGAGGTGTTGCTTAAATATGTTTGACTAATTAGGCTCTGATTATGAAAAAAAAATCACAGAGCATCCCTTGAAGCTAACTTCACATTGCTGAATCTGAGATCCTCTAAACAAAAGCAAAGCACAAAACTTCTAACTTGAAATGAGGTGGAATACTACTTATGGCACAGAGATCCTTAATCTTCAATCTTTACACACATCTGGCCCACTATTAGCATCAATGAAACCAGTTACTGCATGGTTCCATTAGGAACCCAACAATTAGCACTCAGGCCACTGCTAGATACACTAGGTGATAACTGAGCTGGGAAAATGTTAGTCTCAGCACAGTATGGTGCGTCAGTTGCAAAATGAAAATTTGAATAATTTCAAGATGGTTTGGAACATAGGAATTGTTAGACAAAAGAAAGTCCATCTCGTTCTGCTTCTATCATCCAGGCAATGTCAGGATACAACAATAATGGAGCTAATCAATTACTGCAATAACCATCTATTAGTTTACAACACGCCCAGACAGAAGACAACAAAATGTCAGTATTGGGAAACTTTGGCAACCATAGATCCAAATTCACCTCTTCCTCCCCAGCATTCTATACTTAGCATATCTTGCCTCAAATTAATATACCAAAATGTTACTTTCTGAAAAAAATCTAATGTGCATTTGAATGAATCAATACTAAAAACCCGAGAACCTGTTTGGTAGATTTAACACATTCACTGAAATAACATTTCTAAAGATTTATCTTGAATTTGGAAACGAAGGTTGACAAGAGGGTTGGGTAAATGATAAATTTTCTTTGTCAGCCAAGGGCTGGAGTATCAGAGCAGGAAGGTTATGCTAGGACTGCATAACACTGACAGTAGTTAGATTGCAGCTAAAATTCTGCATATAGTTCTGGTCACTGCATTACAGGAAGGATCTTATCATACGACAGAGTGCATAGGAGAGATATATGAGGACACTATCAGGAATGGAGAAATTTATCTATGAGTAAGGATTAGATCGGCTAGATTAATGTTTTCTTTGGAATGGAGTAGCCAGAGGGGAGATTTAATGGAGTATAAAATTGAGGGGCCCAGTCAGAACAGATAGCAGTGAGGTCAATAACCAGGAGATAGTAGTTAGTGAAAGGATTAGAGAGGAATTGAGGCATTATTTCAAAGTCTAGCTTTTTCACCCAGAAGATGGTGGGAGTCTGGAACTCATGGTTTGAAAGGCTGGTAAAGACAGAAATTCTTATCACATTTTTTTTAAAAGTTGGACATGCACTTGAGGTGCCATAATCGACAGAACTATAGAGAACGAGGGGGGAATTAGAATGGATAGTTGTTTTTCTGCTCGCATGGAAAAATTAAACTGGATGTCCTCCTTCTGTTCCACATATATTTCAAATGGATGCTGCAACCTCTGGTTTTATATTCAGGTCAAGGTGAAACAGCTCATTATCGCCAACATATCTAGGTCATCCAGAATCCTAAAAATAGCAATCGTATCAACTCTAAAGAGTAAAAGCATGATATATTCATACAATTACTCCTTATTCATATCACTCCATTCCCTCATCGCTCTGGTTGTTCTGTATTTTTTCAGTAGCTGCGATAGTTATAGTCCAGATAACCAGATGGTGAAAGACATAATACTGAAGCCTAGTGTTTTTACATGAGCTTTTATTTACAGAGACACACACTGCACCTCCAATCTGTCCCTATGTACATGTAAATATAGATCAGCATGAGTCCCCATTTAATATCCTTACGCAAATAAAATCAACACCCAACAGATAACCAATTAACAGTAATATACTTCTTGTACTGTGGTGAGCAGGATGATGTACAGTATTCTAGGTGCCATCACACCAATGTTGCATAAATTAGCAGGATTCTCTCACTATTTAGGCAATCAAACCGGATCTTTTAATTCACTCCAATATCAAATTTGCTTTATAGCCGAATTCCCTCTGGGAACTCCCCCCGCCCCCCCCTCACACCCACACCCCCCCGCCCCCCCCACACACCCCACTATCACCACCAACACACTAGCACGTGCACACCCTGACCACCCTACTACCCACCCACCTGCCACCCTACTCTCACCCACCCATCTGCCACTCTACCCTCTCACCCACCCACCCGTCACCCTACCCCCTCACCCACCCGTCACCCTACCTTCTCACCCAGCCACTTGTCACCCTACCCTCTCACCCACCCACCTGTCACCCTACCCCCTCACCCACCTACCTGTCACCCTACCCTCTCACCCACCCACCTGTCACCCTACCCTCTCACCCACCCACCTGTCACCCTACCCCCTCACCCACCCGTCACCCTACCCTCTCACCCAGCCACTTGTCACCCTACCCTCTCACCCACCCACCTGTCACCCTACCCTCTCACCCACCTACCTGTCACCCTACCCTCTCACCCACCTACCTGTCACCCTACCCCCTCACCCACCTGTCACCTTACCCCCTCACCCACTTACCTTTGCTCAGTAGCTTCTCAGAGTGCCCTTGGAACATTTACATTTTCCTATATATGGCAGCTAGTGTAGAAAAAGGGGGTTTGGCTTGACCTGCTCCAACACTCCTACATGGCTACTGCTATCATATGCACTGACAAATAGCTAGATGTCAAATTTTAAATTCTTCAGCCAGTTGGCAGCCCCTGATCAGCCTGCTGGAGGCATCACTGTAGCACAGCTCGGGGTACTTGTTGGTTATACGCACCATGGTTTGCACTTCGCTACCATTATACTTGGATAAGTCATGGTGTCCCCAATGGAAGTGGTTGTGGCGGCAGGGTTCAACTCCAGTGTGAAACCTGTTCAGTTTGATCCATTCACCACGTGGCAGGTAGCAGCCTGGGATTTCCAGGTTGGGATCATCAACCAGGAAATCGGTTGATTCTGGGCTGTTGTTGTGCTTCCACAGGTCCGCAGCAGAACTGCCCGACTCGGGCAGTTGGTCCAGATTGGCCACCTCGGGATGAAGCATTTGCTGGGTGGGTGATATCTTCTATCAATGGTTGGTTGGATTTTAGTGCGCACATTCCAGCAATGGTGCTGTGCTAGCTTCACGATGGATTTGTGGTGGTGCCAGTTTGTGTTTGTTGATCGGATTGCTCCCGAGATTTCTCATGATCTCATTCAGCTGGGCATCTGCCAGTTTGCAGTACACAGAATCATTCCAGACAGAAGCGCAGTACTCAGTTACTGAATAGTATAGAACCAAAGAGGAGGTTCTTAATTTCTGGTGTTGGCTCCCCAAGAGTTCCTGCTAGTTTGCTGATAAGATTGTTATGAGTCTTCAGCTTAGGTGAGACTTTCTGGGTGTGTGGCTTGAAGGTCAGTGTGCATTCCAAAACAACATCAAGATAGATGGGTGTAGGATGGTGTTTGATGCGGCTGCTATTTAGGTAGAGGTCAAGTTCTTGGTGACTTCTTGCATTGTCAAGGTGGTAGACACATGATACGGTTCTTGCAGCACTTGGTTTGGGGCACCAGTTTTGACAGTAGTCAGAGGTTTTTGTAAGATTGTCATTAACAGCATTGTTAATGTCCTTGAAATCTCGCGCGTGGTAAACACGACAGATGTCATCTGCATAGATGAACTTGCGGTTGCATGTGGCCAGTAGATCATTTCTGCACAGGTTGAATAGGGTGGGGGCCAATACTAATAGATGAGGTAGGCCATTCACTGCCTCTTCCATGTGCTGGCTTCGGGCCACATATGAAATAGTCTGCTTCGAAGAACAGAAGTGATTATGTTAACAACCCAGGGTGGTAGGACCCAAGAACACTATGAAGGAAGGACTCCAGGAGCAGTCATGTGCCACACTTCTCAGGGAGCCAGGTGAAAAATGTGGAGCTCCAGTGCAAGTTAAGTAAAGAGGAGCAGAGTGGCAATCCAATAGTAACTGCCCCTCCTCGGAAGATTCAGCCAATGATTTTAATCGTCTCCATTTACTGTTAATCAGGACCCCAGATCTCTGATGAAGAGTCATCCAGAGATGAAACATTAGCTCTATTGGCTCTCCGCAGATACTGTCAGGCTTCCTGAGATTTTCCAGCATTTTCTCTTTGTGGTTCAGATTTCACCATCTGTGGTAATTAGCTTTTACCCCAAACCTCTTTCTATTTGCATGCACATTGTTTTCTTTCCATTTGAGCAATTATTCAGGATTTTCTGTCCCAGTTTGTGTACAATTAATTTATCTGCCATTCTTCAATGTCTAAGTATATTGAAATCTACTTGCAGTTTTTCCTGTTCATCTCTAGTTCCACTACCTTCATTAGCTTTGTAACATTTGCAAATTTAGCTACTGAGTTTGTGACTCCCCGCTCCAAATCATTTGAGTTATTCTTAAAAACTATATAGGATTGAAAGGGCTGTGAAATATTTATAAAGGAAACACTCTCCTACAACACTTCCATTTAAAAGGACATGTGCAACATGCAAGCCTATCTGAAATGAACAAGAATGGAAGGACATTTGTTAAGTGCTATAAGCATTATTTTTAAATCTAAAAGGTAAACATACCCTCCAGAGTCGCACAAGGATCCAGTTGGTCTGGGCCCATGGTCGCTGTTCATATGGAGCCAAGAGATTCTTCATCATGGCTACACGTCTGTAAAAGCACAGAGACAAGATTCCGTTACTCCAAGGTACCAATACCTATCCGCAGCTCAGTAAAGTATTGAGTTCAGTGATTATGTATGTCAGAAGGTGCAAAGCTGAAGAGTTAGTTCCTGAAACGTTGATAAAACGGCAACAAGTGTTCCCGATTCTATGCTTTCAACTGTCAGCAAGAAATACCTCATAAGAAGCCATATGATGTGGCATTCACAAGCAACAAGGTGATATTTTGGGCGTGGTGGTCTTCAACAAAAAGACAGAGGTGAACTCTTCAACAATTATGGAAGGTTTTGATAGTGTCTATCAAAAAAATACTCCGCAAAAAAGATCCAATCTGTGGCTTAGTAAGAAAGTTCAGGACAGTGTTAGATTAAAAGAGAGTCTTATAATGTGGCAAAGAACAGCAGTAAGTCCAAGGATTGGGCAAAGGCCACCAAATAGTTTATAAAAAGGGAAAAAGGGAATGAGGGTAAACTAGCCAGGAATATAAAAATAGATTGCAAGAGCTTTCACAAATATATAAAAAAAGAACAGAGCAGCTAAATTAAACATTGGTCCCTTAGAGACAGAGACAGGAGAGCTTAGCATGGGGAATGAGAAAATAACAGAGACATTACACAAATATCGTGTGTCCGTCTTCATGGTAGAAGACACAAACAGCATACCAAAAATAGAGGATAACCAAGGGGCTAAAAAGAGAGGAGGATCACAGGTAATTATCAGAGAAAAACGTTTGGAGAAGTTTAAGGGATTAAAATATAAAAAAGCCACCAGAACCCGATGGAGACATACTAGGTTTCTCTATTAAGCCAATCCTCATGCCAAGCTTGACAAATTGGTTTAAAACATTGCATTTATTCAGTCTTTATGCACATGCAATGACCAATTCTGCTTGTACTTACTGTTCCTCTGGGATACGCTCAACAGCCCGCAGGGAATGAGGGTAGCAGACGTAGCTGGCAAGAGCCTGCATTAGAGAATCCTTAATATCTAGAGACGAGAGAGAATGAATCAAATCAAAGGGTTTTAGTGTCATGAGGTCCATCATGTTGATAAATTAAATAATTTGAACTTCTGACATAATCAAGCTGTCCAGGAATAGGCACAAATGCAGGGCAAAGCTTACTCTACATTGTTCCACCTTGCATTCACACAAGGCATAGTGCTGACTATACTTTTTCCAATTCAATCAAATCAAATCCAATTCAAAGTCTCATGCAAGGTAAACTTTCATGAACTATATGTCAGAGCAGCTTTCTTGAAGGTCAACCCATGGAAAGCGACTGGCCTCGACAAAGTACCCGGACGAGCACTCAGATCCTGGCCGGACCAGCTGGTGGGGGTATTCGCAGACATCTTCAATCTCTCTCTACAATAATCTGAGGTCCCTATCTGCTTCAAGGAGATGACCATCATCCCGGTACCAAAGAAAAGCCAGGCAGCATGCCTGAATGACTATTGTGCAGTGGCTCTGACATCCATCATTATGAAATGCTTCGAAAGGTTAGTAATGGCATGATCAATTCCGGCCTCCCAGATTGCCTGGATCCACGAGAGTTCACTACCGCCCCAACAGGTCCACAGCAGACGCCATCTCCCTGGCCCTGCTATCAACCCTGGAACACCTAGATAACAAAGACACCCATGTCCGATTTCTATTTGACTACAGCTCAGCCTTCAACACCATTATTCCTACGAAACTCATCTCTAAACTGGCCTGGGGCTCAACTCCTCCCTCTGCGACTGGATCCTGAACTTTCTAACCCACAGACTGCAACCAGTAAGGATAGGCAACAACAGCACCTCCACATTGGTGCCTCACAAGGCTGTGCCCTCCGCCCCATACTATACTCCTTATACACCTATGACTATGTGGCCAAATTCCCTTCCAACTTGATTTTCAAGTTTGCTGATGACAGCACCATACTGGGTCGGATCTCAAACAATGACGAGATGGAGTGCAGGAAAGAGATAGAGAACTGATGCGACGACAATAATTTCTCCCTCAATGTCAACAAAAGGAAGGAGATAGTCATCAACTTCAGGAAGCGTAGTGGAGAACATGTCCCTGTCTACATCAATAGGGATGAAGTGGAAATGGTCGAGAGCTTCAAATTTTTAGGTCTCCAGATCACCAACAACTTGTCCTGGTCTCCCCATGCTGACACTATAGTTAAGAAAGCCCACCAACGCCTCTACTTTCTCAGAAGACTAAGGAAATTTGACATGTCTGCTACGACTCTCACCAACCTTTACAGACGCATCATAGAAAGCATTCTTTCTGGTTGTGTCACAGCTTGGTATGGCTCCTGCTCTGTCCAAGACCACAAGAAACTGCAAAGGGTTGTGAACGAAGACCAGTCTATCACTCAAACCACCCATTGACACTGCCTATACTTCCCGCTGCCTCAGAGAAACAGCCAGTATAATTAAGGACCCCCACTCACCCCGGACATTCTCTCTTCCACCTTCTTCCATCGGGAAAAGGACAAAAGTCTGAGGACAAGAACCAGCCAACTCAAGAGCAGCTTCTTCCCTGCTGCTATCCGACTTTTGAATGGACCTACCTTGCATTAAGTTAATCTTTCTCTACACCGTAGATATGACTGTAACATTACATTCTGCACTCTCTCGTTTCCTTCCCTATGAACAGTATGCTTTGTTGTATAACGTGCAAGAAACATTACTTTTCACTGTATACTAATATATGTGACAATAATAAATCAAATAAATATGCCTCAACACAAAGACATTAGAGTACTTCTTTACAGCTTAGCTTTTTCACTGTGCACTGCAACCATCCCAATGGCCTCTCAGTTAGAGTGCAACTTCACATTACAATTAAAGTTTCACAAACACCAAATTGCATTTATATTAATTCTTTAATGTAACAAAACACCCAAGGTTCTTGGTGTCAGTAATAATAAGAATGTGTGGTAATAGGGTACACCCTATCTCCTAAGACTTGGATCAGGCAGTGACGCTGGATTTACATAACAGCTCAAGTGTCAATGCTAAGCTACATCAAACTGGCACTGCAGCTGTGGTGTAACTGCAGCCTCTGTGATAAATGGGGTTAGTTACAGGAATTATTGCACACCTAAAAAGGAATCCGATCACCTCAGTTTGTTTCACACAAACAACAAATTGAAGAAGGAGACTTTATATCAATTCAGCTTAGATTAACTTGATTAATTGAAGCAACTGACAGTGAAAGGCCTCACAGACTGAGGCAATGAGTTATCAGTCAGTCCCATCTGACTGAATACAGAACTCTTAACAATTTGCATTAACCAGTGCAATCCTTTTCACTAAACACTGATGCAGTTTTGCTGAAGAACTGATCGTTGAAGGCAGTGCAGCCATTACCATGGTAACATCTTGAAACAATAGGGCAGACTAGATGGACCAGGTGGTCTTTCTTACCCAACACATTTTTAAAACATTGGCAGTTTCTTCAAGCTGCCTTCAGGTACAACTGGGGATCCAGAGAAGTTTCATGTCCCTGATCACCTGAAGTTCAGGTTTTAAAAATCTGGGCCCGAAAAGCTAAGATTCAGCTCTAATATCTCCCAATTGTGCCTGAAGCTGGCAGTACGGTGGCACAGCGTTTAGCACTGCTGCCTCACAGCGCCAGGGACTCAGATCAATTCCGGCCTTGGGTCACTGTCTGTGTGGAGTTTGCATGTTCGTCCCATTCCTCCCACAGTCCAAAGATGTGTATGGTAGGTGGATTAGCTATGGTAAATGGGAGGGATTACGTGGATTGGGGGCGGGGGGGGGGGCAAGGGTGCGGTTTGGGCCTGGCTAAGATGCTCTTTCAGAGAGTCAGTTTGGACTCGATGGGCCGAATGGTCTGTAGGTACTGTAGGTATTCTATGAAGGCTGACCCTACCTTTGCATTTTGAAATGCGAAAAAATATAGCCTTAAAAAGGTGTAAAGAATACTTAAAAGGAGGCCCAGTCGGGCTCCATCCATTACCAACTTCCTCTGTCTAGCTTAACTTGTTCTCACATTCAACTCCATTCACTTCCTCCAAATAGAAAAAGTTTCTATGTGTACCCAAACAGCTCCTAGCAATGCCTGTCTTTTTGAGAGATACATTTTTTAGTCCTGCCCTATTCAGGACTAGACTCCTTCTCTCATCTCTTTTCCCGGTTCACTGAAAACTGTGTCGCCTCCTGGAATACTCTGCATTGACTTTATTTCCAATTTCCACCCTTCCCTCACATTCTCTGATTGTTGCTTTCCCAGACCTGCCTGCCTCAATTTTTAGGGACAAGCTATCAACTTCATTGAAGTTTTGACCCGACTTCCTTCGCAGTTGCTGGGTTAAAATCCTGGAATTCCCTCTCTAATGGCATTGTGGGTCAACCCACAGAATATGACTGCAGCGATTCAAGAAGGCAGCTCACCACCACCTTCTCAAGCACAACTAGGGATGGGCAATAAATGCTGGCCAGCCAGCGATGCCCATGTCCCACAAATGAATAAAAAAAAACTAATATTCACTCTACAGCTTACAGACTTGCCCAGCTACTTTGGGTAAACTTCCTCACCCTCTGCTTCCAGTAATTCTCCCAATTCCTCCACCTCTATCACCTCTGTTCTGATGACAACCTTCCAAACTAGTGCCTCTGATATGTCTTCCTTTTTTCCTCAATGAAAGATTCCCCTCCACTGTGATCAATTAATTTCACACACTTCTATTCTCACCCCATCTCCTCCCTTCCAGAACCACAATAGGGTTCTCCTTATCCTCACCTTCACCCCCAGCCTTGGTATTCAACTGATCATCCTGTCATTTTTGCCGGCTCCAGTGTGAAACCACCATCAAACATACCTCCCCTACCCACCCCTTTCAGTATTCCAAAGGGACCGTTCTCTCCATCCTCATCTATGCTCAGTCACCTCTGACACCCCTGGCCCTTCCCGACAGCACCTTTCCATGCAGACAAAGGAGATGCAACACCTGTTGCTCACTTCCTCCCTTCGCACCATCCAAGACTTCAAATAGTCCTTTCAGGTAAAACAGTAATTTATTTGTACTTCTTTCCGTTTAGTTTACTGCATTCACTGCTCATGATGTGCTCTCCACATGGGGGACACTAAAAGCAGACTGGGTGACTATTTTGTGGAATACTTCATTTAGTCCGCAAGCTTGACCCTCAGCTTTCTGACACCGACCATTTCAATTCTTTGCCTTGTTGCATCTCTAATATCATTTTAGACTTTGTCTCCTCCACTAGGTGCTGTTTCCTCTCTGCCTTACCTCATTCACTGAATGACAGGCTACTCAGCTAAAAAAACCACTGCTCTTCTGGCATTGCTGCATTGCTTCCCTGCATTGCTGGCTGTGCGACCCCCCCCACCCCACCCCCTTCGTGTCTGGGCCATCCTTGACATCTCCTCTCCCCCCCCCCCCCCCGCCGGCCCCGCCTCAATCTCCTTCCTCCCCCCACCAGTAGTCCCAATCTCCCCCCAAAACCCCGATGGCCCAGCCCCATTCGCTGGCCTCCCTCCTTCTGTCACCAACCCCAAGTGCAGAGTAGCAGCTGGAGCCACTCCCCCCCGCCCCCACCAAGAGGCTCCACCTCCTATAGGCCCTGCTCCCTCTGGCCCCACCCTCTTGGCCCTGGCCAATGTCCAGTGGGCTAAAGCAGCGCAGTGGGCGAGGAGGATCGCCCCTGTTAATTCTCTTCCACAGATGCTGCCTGGTCTGATCAATGTTTTGAACATTGTTTTTATTTCAGATTTCTAGCATCCACAGTATTTCGCTTTTAAATAATTCTGTTTTCATGAAAGTGGGGAATACTGATGCTGGGCAGGGGGGCACTTTCCATTACAGACACTCAATCCCAGGTCAATATCACAGAAGTGGAGCAAGGCCTTCTCAGTTTTCCCTGAGCCTTCACACCAACCTTAGAGGAATGCTCCCCAATGACAATATTTTTCTCATTCCAGCAATTGCTGAGCAGCAATTTGATGGGTAAACTATCCCCAAATTATTATCAATTTCAATACATACAAGTTGGAGATGTGAAGTCTACAAACAGTTAACTTGCACAGATTGCTTGCACTTTTCCCAGAAGTTTTGGAAATGCCTGTCCCCAAAAGACTGATGCACATCCTGTCATAGAACAAGGACTTACCTGTTCCCACAATTCGCGAGTCAGCAAAGTGCTTAGCAAGGATGGCAGCCAATCGACTGAGCGTCTCCTGATATCCTGTGGAGGGAGAGAGAGCTATTGATTACTGAAGGCCCTGTTGCAATTGGAGATATTAAATTAATGCACACAGCACCAGTGGTGCAAAACAACTAAAAACAGATCCAATCACAATGTTCAAAGTGAGCAGTTTTTGCATTTGCCACAAATACATTGTCTACATGATGG